>NW_010550895.1:0-21002 GCF_000687285.1 Phaethon lepturus | reverse complement strand
CCCTACACAAGTGGGCAAATTAAAGCATTATTAGAGAAGATATTGCTGCAAGGCTCTGTTACAGTATTTAATATTTTAAATAACTCCTGTTTGAGAAGTTAGTTGTCCTTATGAGCAAATCTTAATCCCACAACATAAATTATTTCAAAGATTTTATTAATTAGGTATCTAACAGCCTGGAGCTTGCGAATTGAGCAGACCCTGTTTTATTCATGAACACTCTTCTCAAACTTAGTAGTTAATATACTTCATAAAACTGACCTAAGAAAAAGCCATTTACTTCAAATTTGCATAATATCAAACCTATTAGGCATAATTAATTACTAAACACTCTTAAAGACACCTATTTAGAATTACTCAGCAGTGAATTTGTACAATTCTCTGAAGTTCAAAATAATTCCCTAGTAATATTTATTTTATAAACTAGTCAAAAGAAAACAGAATATTTTAACACAGTTAACAGTCATCCAACATAAGTTAGTAAGTGGCTATGACAATGTACAGTTCTGGGATCTTAAGTGTTCTGTCTACTTCTATATGCTATTAGAATAGATACTGTAAGATTAAAATTACCAGAAGAGTAAGCCTGTGTCTCAAACTATACCTTCACCACTTTTGGTAAACATGGTGCTCTCATTACTTATTTTAGCAGGACACAGGCTTTCTTGGAAAAATTCAGTACTCTGACCAAAATTAATAACAAGTACAACCACTGAAGTGATCTGAACGACCTAGACTCCTCTCCATTCTCACCCCTCTTTCTGGTAAGAGTACACACAGTTCAACTCCCTGTGATAGGTTTTACTAGTCAGAACACCACATTTACAGGAAAAGGATGGTTTAAAGCGTCCACTCTGTTTAACCAAAGATATCCATACATCTTAGACTCTACATCAGCCTCCAATAGATTTGCACACAATCAGAATCACCTCCTCAGATATTTATTTTAAAGCATTAGTTAGAATCCAACGTCCAAATGTGGTTTCAGGCTGCACATCTGTATTTTATATTGACACTTAAGTGCTACAGGTAAGACAAAAGCCATTTAAGAAAGAAGGGGAAGGGAGAGGGAGAAAGTTTGCTTTGCATAGACCACTGCATCTCCTATAGTTGGACAATCCTTAAACTAGAGGTTGAGAACTACATTTCTCTCCATTTGACTTTTATGCTGCATGCATAAAGGAACACCATCACTCCCCCGGGGCAGAGGATTTTACTCTGTCAGAGCTTTGTTTTGTGCGTAACAGTTCAGAATCACAGAATATTTTGGGTCTAAAGGGGCCTTTAAAGACCACCTAGTCAAACCCACCTGCTGTGGGCAGGGACATCTTAAAATAGACCATGTTGCTCAAAGCCTTATCCAACCTGACCTTGAACACTTCCAGGGATAGGGCATCCACAACTTTTCTGGGCAACCTGTTCCAGTGTCTCACCACCCTCAAAGTAAAGAATTTCTTCCTTATACCTAATTTAAACCTAACCTCTTTCTGTTTAAAACCACTACCCCTTGTCCTATCCCTACAGGCCCTGGTAAAAAGTTTATGCATGGTGATCACAGAAACAACCTGAAAAGGGACTTAGAATCACTTTGTCCTCTACCTCCAAAAAAATCTAGTAATCTGCATTTATGTTACTGCTGACAAATTTGTTTATACCCTGCTCTTTAAAACCACTAAGTTACTCCATAACCCACCTGACAGTCTGTTTAGCACTTTGTATGACATTACATTAGAAGGTTTTACATAAACATTTACCTTACCTCTTTTTGTTGCTACCCATTACTTAAAGCTTATTATTTCATGCCCTATTCAGAGCTACAAGTCACAGATTCTTCTGTGTTCTTGCTAGTATCATTTGAGCTCCCCAAGCAATCCACCTCTGAAGCACACTTCTCAAAAGTAGACATAGCATTCCAGTGGAGACTTTATCCATACTGAAAAAAAGGACTACTTCCCAAAAGGGAAGGACTACTTGTTATTAAAAGAGACACACTTTTCTTGCAGAAATTGTTTCAACTGTCTTTTGGAAGTTTAATCTAAAACATCTCCCTAGTTTGCTTACAACACCATTACTCCAGTCTCAAAATTGATAGTCAGAACGCATGTTGTTTTCAGCTTCTCCGATACACACAGAAGCTCTAACACTGTAGAATTCCAATTTGTCATTGAGGGGACAAAAAACTTCCAGTTAGAAAATTGAACTTGTTTTCCTGTCGTTTTGTTGGTGCACACACATACACCCACTTTCTTTTGTTCCAAAGTTCCTCTGGAGACATACATTGAAAGTCTTCTCTCCCCTCCACATTTTAAAGATGGGAAAATGGATGTTGAGCAATGCAATATGCAAAGTGATAGAAAAGTCATCTCAGTTTAGGCCACTAGTGTGTCTACTCACAAGTACTCTGGGCCACTCAAATCCAATGTAAATCTAGTTTCAATTACTTAAGTTATGAATTGGACTGCATTAATAACAATCTTACAATATAATCCAATGTAAATCTAGTTTCAATTACTTAACAAGTTATGAATTGGACTGCATTAATAAATCTGATCTTACAATAGCACATAGTGTGATGGTAAGAGGTAAATCAATAATCTTCCAATCCCTACCGTTCTCGGTTAAATTTGAGTGAATGAAGTATAGCAGGTCTCTTCTGACGTAAGTTCCACAGGTGTAAGGTATCATCAGCCAAGGCACTCACAAGAGCTCCCTATGAGAAAGAAAAAATTTTAGTCAACTTCTTTTCATAACCCTAGTATCAGCATGTCATTATTACAGTGGAAATATATTACATATTTGCTACCAGGATGAAAAAAATATTTATAAGCACGCACATCAACAGCATAGCATAGATAAGTTTTAAGTAGTAGTAATGAGATAACTGATGTGATCACACGTCACTGAATGCTCACTAACATTTGCTTCAGTGTTATACTGAGGGGTGATGGCGAAGAAGGTTTTTCCGGTGTGTGCACATCAGTTCCCCTCACGCTGAACTCTGCAGAGACGTTAAGCAAAGAACTCAACTGTTCACGTCACTGAATGCTCACTAACATTTGCTTCAGTGTTATACTGAGGGGTGATGGCGAAGAAGGTTTTTCTGGTGTGTGCACATCAGTTCCCTCACGCTGAACTCTCAGAGACGTTAAGCAAAGAATTCAACTGTTATAATCTATGTGCTGACAAAGGTAGTGAGGTTTGACTTCGTTGTTCCTCTACAAATCTGTGCCCAGCTAGCTCAAGAACAGCACTACTGTCAGATCTCAGTTGCTACACCCCTAGGAAAGACACACCTGAAATTACTGAGGGATCACATCAGGGATCATTGCTCAGCTCATGTCTAAAACAGTAATTTAATTTGATAGAGTTAACTACCTACTGAAACTGTTAGTACTGTTGAAAACATACTTTACTACTTCAAGAGATAACTTGCAATGTTCAACAACATAAATGTTCCTAGCAAAAAATTCTTGCTTATAGCAAGAAGAGTACTCTAGACAAAGATATTTTCAGCAGTTAGTCAAGCATTTTCTAAAATTAAGAAATTCAATGTATTTATAATTACTACTGTTCGCCATTCATGTTAAGAGTCACTTGCGTTAGCTTATTTTGATACTTGCTTAATGAGAAATTGAAGAATTTGTCTTCTCTGAATTATGGAATATGTATATAATTTTACTAACCTCATTAATCAGGAACTGAAGCTGGATTACTGCAGCTCCACTGTCATGTTGGCAGTAGCATTCAACTCCTGGCCGACCAAAGCTGGAATCGGTACCATTAAGGAATAATTGTTGTATGTAACATAGGAAAAAAAACAAACACCATAACCAACATCTTCACTATCACTAATAACACATTTAAAGAAGTTAACATTCTGCTTCTAGTGAGTGCAGTCAACATATTTAACCAAGTAGATTTGAGTCATCACAAAAAAAAAATTATAAACAAAGTAACACAAAGAAGTTAGAAAGCCTATCTTATTTATCTCCATGGAAAATGAAAGTTATGTATTACTGCTTAACTTATAGTTATATAAGGAATTCTTCATCAACAAGAACATAACAGAATAATGAAGCAGTTTAGTAGTGTTAACGATCATGACTAGTATAAAAGGAAGTTAATCTAAATAAGCATCATAATCAAATGATCACTTTTTTGAAGTGCTAAATGAGCTTTCTCTCCTTTTTAAACATTGCTTGAAGATGAAAGAAGAGCTGAATAATGCAAGGCATGTTAAAAAAATCTGCTGTGACAGAGATAAAAAGATCAGTAGCCAAAATATGGACAAGTCAATGGGAAATTATGTACACTGTAAATTTCCAGGACTTCTGTATCAAGACTTCCTGGATTCACACCAACTATGAGATAACAAAAGCTTGTTTGTTTTCCCTCCCACATATAAATCAGTCCTATACTTCCATAATGAATATCAAATAGAAGCAGCAACACAGATTCTTTCAATTCTCCGTACTTGATTCATTTATTAGTTGCAAAGATTCTGTATTTCAAATGTGGTTATTAATTTCATAACAGAAGAAAGGCAAAGAAATTCTCCAACTTCTTGAACACAGAGCAGAAATAACACAAGTCCAGATGAATTATGCAAAGCAGTCAGTGTTTCATCATTGTAGTATGCCCAGGGATTCTGGAGTATAATTTTTCAAAGAGCTGCACACCTCTTGTTTTAAACAGGGCACCTTAGTTTTTAGAGGAAAGGAAATCATTCCAAAGATGTATGAAAAACAGGGAATAGAATGTACAATTAGTTGTCTCAGTACACACTAGAAGTTAATAAAGCAGTACAATTCTCACCCATTCTGCAAGTTTTCTATTTATGGAGAAATTGTTGATCAAAAAGAAAGTGGACATAATACTCTTAAAAAAACGTATGCATTCACACTAGAGACAGTTGAAAGGCTGAAAAGACTATTAGGTTGCACACAAATCAAAACTCAAACGCATCTCCTGCTCAACCTCTAAGCTGGGAAGATAGAATGCAAGTATAACTACAATGGGATCAAGCCTGCTTCAACACACCACAATATTTTAATTTTTAAACTTCAGTCACATTCTTCTAGACTAATGAATCTGCATAACATCCAGCTAAATAATGAGAGATATACTAAACAGATGTTGAGTAATTCAGCAAACTTAATACCAGCTTTCTTCCCCAAACAGAATTAGTAATTTAATTTTGTTCTGGCATTGAAGGGCTTAAAGAGCCAGCTTGCCTCACCTGTTTTTTCCTCTTATATTTTTAAATGCTTATCAACATGTTTCCTGTACAAAGAAGTCACTTGTATTCCACTGACAGTTTATAGCTCTTTAAAAACAAAAAGAAAAGAATGACAGAGCTTAAAACTTGGGGGGTGGGGTAGATTATCCCCATAAATGACACATTCCTACACAAACACAGAATACTTTTAATGTAAAATCATTGCTTTTGCTTTGGCTATGGATTGACTACACAAATTGCCAGATTGGGGAAAAAAATATCCCCACATAGAACACCAGAAGTTTCAGAGCAGATTTGCTCCAGCCTTGCTCATGCTTCTGCATTCACTTGAATTAATAATTATTTGCAGAAATAGACAGAGTCCACTTCTGAAAGTGAAATTCAGATTCTTAAAAGGAACTGTATTTTAAAATTTGTCATTTATCTGCACTGACACAGGTAATTTTCTAACAAAAGAAGATTTCCCCAGCCCCTCCCCTGAACATCAGCTTCCAACATAATTAAATGTAACCCTTGTTCATCCACCCACCCACAGTTTATCTGGAATCGAGGCTTTACAGCTACCTTGCCTCAAAACAAGAGGAGTATGACCCAGGAAAACAGAGAAGCCTGTGGATTCCTCAAGTTACTCCAACCTTCAAATTCTAGGCCTCAAAAGTTTTCTTTAAGCACTTCTGATACAAATATTTCTGGAAGCACTGTTATAATTAGTCAGTAAAAATTTCAATATTAAGAATACATGAACACTTCTTTAAACAAAAAAATCCTTCTGCATTTTCCAGGACACTTGAACCAGTTCTCTCTCCAGAAGTCACTAAATATGCAGTACTAGGAGTAAGTTTACATAAGCTTCAAACATTCAGAGCAAGTTTCTTTTTGACAAATTAGTGGAAGCCTCATATGCAGATCTGAAAATAAAGAGTTTGGCCTCTTTTATAGTGCTTACAGTTATAAAAAAATGAAAATAGTCGTTGAAGCTAGTCCCATTTAGTTCCGTTACCCAAGGATTATGTCATCTTCACTTTTTCACCTAGTAGCTAAAATTATTCTTCTCATCACAAATTAATATCCTCCTCCTAACCAGCATTAATCTTCTTTTCTAAAGCAATGCAAAGCCTCCCAGTTCTGTGGGGCATGCAGAGTTGAAAAAGCATGTCACTTAAATACTGAATGTAGAAGGATAATAATACATGCCTGTTTCACTACATGTTAAGCATTTCTCATCCACACAAACCAGGCAGCATCCCAGGGAATATAGTTCAACCAAATCCTCTATGCTTGCGTATGTGTGCTTAAGGCAAGACAGCTCACTGTACTCAGCAGTGATCACCTACCTCATCGTAGTTCCCCAAACCAGGCAAAAATTATAATGAATAATGACAAGATGGGCAAAGCATTTTAATTTTGTAGACAGGAAAAACTCCCTGCCAAAGACCTAGGGTAGCTCTAGAGGAAATAGTCTGCTCTGAGCAGTCTTCTAATTAAAGACCCATCCTTCCTCCTTCATTTCCAAGCATTTCTTTCTACTACTCCTGCTTCATCCCCTATTCCAAATATTAACAAGTTCCAATCTGTTAATTAAATTAATAGCTTCTCAGCTGTACCTTTGAATATTGCTTCTGCATTCCCCCCTGCCATTAGGAAATTAACCCTGGAAAACCCTAGTATTTCATTGTCTTCACTGCATTTTTTTTTTCAAAAAGCAAGTAAGAGACAAAAGCTGTGGCTGAGAGGAGGAAGAGAACATACTCATGTCTTAACATCAGTGTTCATTTTCATAACTGTTAGAAGTGCATGATGTTAGAAATGATGGTGAGATTTCCAAATAGTAATAAGAGAGACTTCTAATCTTTATATACTTAAAATACTCACCATTGCCATCTCTGGATATAATCTAACAACAGATTAAAAAAAAGACATAATTTACATCAAGTTACAGAACACCATGAAGTCCTGGTGATACATCTAAGCAGGACCAAAGCAGTAGAAGAGCAGCTTCACACAACTTTCCCGTTTGTCAATCTTACTTGCACTTAGACCTAATCTGTACTATTACACATAGTAATATAGTAAAATATAGTACTAAATCTGTACTATTTGCACATAGAAAAGCATGATCTCTCACAGAAACAACCTCACAAAGAACAATCTATCAAGACACACAGCTATTTAGCAAGAGTTATTCAAAAAGTCAGAAAGTACTACAGTCAACACTGTCTACAAAACTAACTTTGACTTTTCACACCCATGTAACAAGATAAAAATCCACAAAATACTTTTAGACTTCATACCAACCCTGATATGGTATCATGTCACTATCGTTCAACAACTTTAGGATTATAGAGTTTCCTTCTAAAGCTTTAGGCCTGCATAGCAACTTGCTGTGTTTATATAACTCAGCTAAGTGGGTCTTTATTCCTCCCCATGTCTCAATATTTGTCTGCAAAAGTATACAATATTTTTCGTCAACATTTCAGATCCACTTTCCTATATGTAAATAACAGCACCAAGCAACAACAAACTAGGGCTTTAAAGCTGAAATTACAGTTCATCAGGTGGAAATACTATCAAATTACAGGTAACATCTTACTACGGGAATTCCAGCCAGACCATTGTGATGCATTCTCCTTCTGCCAACTAAGAAGAGTGAGAAGGCAAGAAAACTGACAGTAAGAAAACAGGATAAGGAAGAAAATGTCAGATACAGACAGTCAGAAGACACTGGCTGCAACTTCCATGCAAATATAGCACTTGTGAATTAGCCAATACTTAGACAGTTTGACCTCAGTACTTGGACAGAAAAGTCAACATTACATATTATACTTGGAAACCAAATCAAGCGTCCCCTAGAGAGTAAAGAACTAACTTCCAGTCAAAAGAAATAATCTACATTCAGCTTCAATCTTTTAGTCATAAGGATGAAAATAATGCAAGGCACCTCAGAGATGAAGAGGCTAGGATTTCAGTCCTGGAAGGTTTCCAAAAAGGTTTTTCCCAAAGGTCTTCCCTTCTCTTGGAGAATGAGGTGGGGGAAGACAGGAAGATAAATTGGAAGAGATCATTTACACTCCAAAATATTGGAAAATGCATTATTTTTCTCATTTTCCAGGAATCTTAACATGATACGAAGTTCCCAAATATTTTTGGGAGCACAACGGTATTGACTGTTCAGTGTTTTAGTTTTTTAAAATCAACTTCCCTAATAATTCACTTCATTTATAAAACAATGCTCAGCTCCTTTAAACATCAGAAGCCAATTGATTCAATGTTAACTTAAAAAAAATCTTAGACTGATAGGATGAAAAAGGAGCTCTGTTTTGAAAAATGCTAAAGTACATAGATCTCAGTTAAAGTTCATTAACTAGTTTCTGCATACAGGAAGTTGCAGCAATTTTAAAGCACAACACCGCTTTTTTTTTTGCTCAAATTAGTATGAGTTATGTATTTTAAAATTAAACAACTATTGAACTAATTTGCAAGGAAACAGATAGAAAATGGATAGTGAGCAGATATTTATATCTGATCCATTTTCTAACAACAATAATAGCTAAGATATACTTGGACTCCTAAACTTCCAAGTTGCTTACATAAATATGCACAAAGACAGTACTTCCCAGGCAGCTATGAGAAGTGCCAGCAAGTTTTCTGTAAAGGCTGTATTTGGTAGATTTTCTCATAGTTGCCAGTGAGAGGCAATCGTCGTTAGAACAAGATCTAATGAAGTATTACGAATGCCAACAGGATTAAAAATCTGCAATTCAAAATCAAACAAGAAACAAAAGTCATTTTTCTATATGCACAATTCACAGATAGGAAAGCATGCTGTTAAATGAAGAGGTAAAAACGTCAATTGTTAAATGAAGAGGTAAAAACATCAATTTAGACTAAACAACATAGTATATTCAAAAAGCTAACAAGGCTACAGTCTTTCCTTTATTCTACTCACTTAGTAGTAGAACTTGGATCAGAAAACCAAGTCTAAAAACTGTCTTTCATCACTAACAATGCAAACAAGTTCACTAATATGGTACTTTTTCGGGTGGGATGGAAGGGAAGGAGAATGGTAGAACAGAAGGGGAAAGAGTAGGAAATTGCTACATATACATCTGCATAATGGGCTCCTCTGACTACATAAGATGCAGTGAAATGGGTGGTAGCTGCTAACTGACTAAAGTTTTTTCAAAGACCGTATACAGAAATTAAACCCAGGAAATAATTCTATATTTTGAAAGATCTTCATCAAAATTCAGAGGTAAAAATCTTTGTATTCTGTCACATACTTACAAGTCCTGATCATCTGTCATCCATTTAAATGAGTTTAATAACACGTTAAAATTTGACATTAAAATTACAGACATCCTACTTCACCCATCTGTTTAGTAGCACATACTACATCACAATATTAATAATTAACCAGGCTTTTCCTATTATGTCCATAATTTCCTATTTGTAAATAGTTCTTCGCCTAGAACTAAGGAATACTTGGAATAAGAATGATGTCTTTCCAGTGGCCAAGGATTTTGTACAGACGTTGCCAACAGCAGCATTAATAAATGTAATGTTGTGAACTAGACCTTAAGTGAATTTGTATACCTATTTAATTTAACTTCTAAAAGCATAAAGAACCCTATGAACCATAACCATAAGAACTTATTATGTTATCTTAAGAAGGACAATTCCATATTTTCAAATAACATAGACAATCCTTGCCCAATCAATTATTGTCTGTCAACACTTATTTCTGACTGCAAAGCAACTCTTTGCTAGGTCGAGAAGTCTCTCTCATCATTCACACAGCATGATCTAAAATACTTCCCTTAACTCTTGCCCACCAAACAAATACTCTTTATTTATTTTAAAGCCACAGATTACTGGATATTCATGACAGAAGACACTAACTGTAATCACTAGTTATTCCATCTCAATTTTGTTCAGATACAAGGCCGTTCTTTAATCCCCTCCCTACAACCCGAGTAGTAGCTAGTCTAGTCTGCTGAGTCCCACTTTCACCTGTATCTAATTAACCCTTTACATCATTTTGGGGTTATATAATGTGAGTCCACAGGTAATACTACAACTTACATAATCTATACCATGTGTTGTCATCCCCCTCCAACTCTGATCCTCTGCTGTCGTCCAGTTAACATTTCTCTCCTTTTACAGAAATTGTTATTCTCACATCATCTTTCCTTTTGGCACCAATGCCTTATTTCTCAAATTAACTATTAAACCCTTTTAACTGTTCTTTTATCCCAAACCAGGTTTTGCCCCATCCTTCACCTTTGCTTTCAATTTACCATTCTTTATACATCCATTATTACTCACTTGCTTTGAGAAAGAAGACATAAAAAGCAGGTCACTAAAGCAGACTGAACTAAAAATATTATCAATATTTGTTGGCAGATGTGGATGAGGAAAAGGTCTTAAAGACCACTTTAAGTTAAATTTTAAGTTGGTCACACATACAAGTTTCCCCCAGATTTTGCTGTGGTCTCTCTCTCAGTACCGATATTAGCTCCTCCCTTTGGACACAATCCTTCAACACTTAACTTGTGGATGAGGCTTAAATTCACCCTTCTGCTTCCCCACACCATTTTGCCTTGTACCAATGATGGAAGTAACTCCCTCTTCCAAACACTCCTTCAGAGAAAGTTTAGTTCATCACTAGTTTTACCAATACAGTGGTATGGTACACATCGCAATACAGTGATGCAGATAAAGCATGTTTTTTGCTCATGCAGCCTTTTGAAGTATTTACTAGCAAAGTGCTAAGGGGGTCACACATAAGAATTACCAACACTTCCATTATACAGACAAAAAGTAAAAACTTAGACCCCAAATCAAGGCAGTAGATACAAGTTTACCTCTCTGTCTATACCAACTTGACATGACAATCTGGGCACAGTCATAGTGGTAGTGGCCACAAGCTGGAATCTTCCAAATACCCAAAGTGATGTTCACAAGCAGTACTGCTGCTATTGCTTTTTAAGTATTTCAGCTACCAGTACTTAAATCCTAATCCAAACATAATGCAATAAATGGGTCTCAGGAGAGAGTTTCCTGGAAGTCTACTCAAAAGCATTAAGCAGAGAGACATCTTAAGTCTTCTCCATTCAAAAAGGCACTTAAGACTTTTAAAATCAGCCTCAAACGTATAAGAGCCACCAATAACTATCCTCTTATTGCTACTATATTTTGCAATAAAGTCTAAGAAAAATGTTTTCAGTTTTATTTTAAGCTTCCTCAGGTTCCACTATAGCATAATTTTTAGTTTTGCAAACCACCAAAGGGGCTGAGAAACCTACTATTTCAATACTTTCAAAATGGTAGTGACAATTTTATAGGTTTGCTCAAAATTACTGCCACAAATGAAACACTAAGGTACAACTCAAGCAATTCAGTAGATGGCACTCTTACACCAAAAGAGGAAACTATGTTCTCACATAAACAAGGGGTACCTTGGAGATGGAATTCTTATTTCTAATATGCAAACCCAGTTCCTACTCATTACGGTGTTTCTTGTACTTTTTGTGCTTTTCACAGAACTTTGAAAAATAGTTTGTTGCATGACAAAATATTAAGAGGGATTATTATGTTTTGTTGAAATACCTGTGATTTTACTTCGCTATCTTATCCAGCCATTTGTGCTATTACACATAGCTCCATTTCACACCACAAAAGCAACTGCATATCAGTGTTGCATGAAGAGGTATTTTTGTGGCTTGTGTTTACCAGAAATCCAACTTGAGATGGACTATTAAAAGGTTGACATTGTCCCTAGAGGTTGCTTACACAACCTTAATTCCTATCTCAAGTATATTATGGTAATTCATTTTTAAAAGTTTATGCACTATCTCAACATCTCCATCTGGAGTACTGGGTCCAGCTCTGGAGCCCTCAGCACAGGAAAGACATGGACCTGTTGGAGCGGGTCCAGAGGAGGGCCACAATGATCAGAGGGGTGGAACACCTCTCCTGTGAGGACAGGCTGAGAGAGTTGAGGTTGTTCAGCCTGGAGGAGAGGAGGCTCTGGAGACACCTTACTGCAGCCTTCCAGTACTTAAAGAGGGCTTACAAGAAAGATGGGGACAGATTTTTTAGCAAGGCCTGTTGTGGTAGGACAAGGGATTAACAGTTTTAAGCTAAAAGAGGCCAGATTTCGACTAGATCTAAGGAAGAAATTTTTCACAGTGAGGTTGGTGAAACATTGGCACAGGTTGCCCAGAGAGGTGGTAGATGCCCCATCCCTGGAAACATTCAAGGCCAGGTTGGACGAGGCTCTGGGCAACCTGGTCTAGTTGAAGATGTCCCTGCTCATTGCAGGCCTTTAAAGGTCCCTTCCAATCCAAACTATTCTATGATCATATGAACATCACTAGTAAATGTTTTGCATTATTTAGCCTAAATTTTATTTTAAAATAGTGTCAGAGAGATAAATGGCCATTAGAAAAGTCTAAATTAAGTTGCCAGATTAAAAAAAAGTACTAAAACATGCAGTTCTTCAATATTATTAAAATGAGAAGCATAGCATTAAAAATAACACTGCCAATTCCATCTTAACTCTTCTTTTAAGAGTTGTTGCAGATGACACTTCAGATCCTGTAGTTTGTTCTCTCTCAGTGTACTTGAGGACTTCAGATTGGTCATCAGTGCTAAAGAGTTCCCATGAGAGTATAAACACAGAGCTACCGTTTGGTACAGGCTGTGGATGTCAGAAACAAACAGCTTTTATTAGCACTGGGAAGGAGATGATTCAGACAATGTTATGAGGTTTCCAAGTACCCACAGCACAGTTTAAGACTGCAAAAGGATGGAAAACAGTTCATCAAGAGAAAGCCACAGTCCAAGGTAGTTCTCCTGTACATCTTTCCTGCAGTTTTTCTAGTAGGCACTTTAACTACTAGATGGACGGAAAGTATTACTGTGCAACTCTAGCCTCAGTGAGATTTTTTTTGATGCTTTAGAGAATCTGCTCATCTCAGCCTTGTGTACTTCCACTTCCTGTCAGATTCTAAGTAGTGTCTGATACTTCAGGCAGTGCTCATCTGCCCTGCTCTTACAAGAACATTCTTTTTCCTTGTTTGTCATCACTAGTAATTTCTGAGACTGAAGAGCTGTTTTGATCAACTTTGACAGAAGGGAAGAAGTCTTGCAGATCATACTTTGCTGTAAGTTTTATGAAAATTGGAAGCTGAGAAGAGGGAAGAAACCCAGGTTAGGTCCATATCCCATCAAAAGGAAGAAGGTAGCAGCATTACCCCCACATCCTAAAATAGAGGATCTGTATAAAATGCTGCAATCACAGGAAACATTTCAAAAGTTACACCACACAGGTAATTATACTACAAGATAGAGCCATATGATAGCAGGTTTCACAAAAATAAATAAAATGTCTGTTTCTTTCTTCTAGATAAAAGTATCCAAAATAATGAATATCCATATATTACAACTCAGTTCCTCTAACTGAAACTGTTCCAGTTCCAAGGGAAGGGGAAACCCCTTGGAACCCCTTCTCTTCATATGACAGCTTGAAGGATGTATTATACAGAAAGTCACGGTTTCAAGCCCTTCAAAGACGCATAACTATGCCTGTTTATGCCACTCAGCACTTCCAAGGTTCCTCCACAATCCTGTAGCTTAATTAAAATATGTAGCAATAATGCTGCAATTATTGTCTTAAAAAAACACACCCTGAAATTTAATAGTTTGACCTCTGATTTATTAGAAGCAAGGAAAGGGTGGGGTGGGGGGGGTGTAAAGCAAGCTGAGCATTTGTCTACACTTGCCACATAGTCAAGGAAAGGCTGCAGAAAGAATAGAGGTTTTCCTTCCCACACAGTGCTGCTGTCTCCACTACTACCCTGCTCCCCAAATGCCAAGAGAAGACATTCGTATTTCCACTTTTTTAAATGGTAAAAAGGCAGCAAGGTAAAGAGCAAGTCCGCACAAAGATGTACTTGAAGAGAAATACAGCTGGATTCCTCAGAAAATTACTACCTTCAAAATGGCAGTTGTTAAAGTACAAAACTAAGGAAGTTTGGACTTTTTAAGCAATTTGGTTCCCACTGGAATCCTCAACAACTTATTTACACATGAGAACCACTCCAAGAGAGTGAAATGGCTCCTGATTACTTAAAAGTATTTAAAAATCTAGCAATCATGTATCTTCCAAAAAAAGTAACCTCTATCATCACTAGCCACAGTACTACCCCTGCAAATAAAATGTTTAAAGAGACATTAAAAAAAAATCACTCACTCTTTGAGTTAGACTATCACAGTCCAGAGCTTTACTGAGGTTTTAATGTCAAAGCCTGAAGTTACACACATCAAATAGACAGGGTTACCCACCTTCTCCAGGCAAATCTCTAGCTGTGGAAAGCAGTGCTTCAGAAATGCCACAACATGAAACTATCCAGGGGCTCAGACAATAGAAAAATATTGTCTGGAACAGGACTCTTCATCCAACCTCAAGATGGTTTTCTAAGCAGAAAAATCCAGATTATTAAAATTAATGTGGCATTGTAGCCTACTCAGGTCAGACCTGCTTTGAGTCAGGCAAACCTCCATTGATACAGTGCAATTCACTGCTTAAAATGTTTTGATTAAAACATTTTAATGTTTTCAGTGTCAGCTTTTTCTCCTCAGCAATAGAGAAGATGAAATTAGTTTTGAAAGTTCACTTCTGTAACACCTTCTTGTCAAAAAATACAAGGGGAAACCAGCGATGTAACTCTAAGCCAGCTACTGCAACTCCTTAGAGGTTGCAACATGTGGAACTTTTACATACGCTCTGTGTGGTGAGGAGTAAGAATACAGAGGGCTCATATATAAGCTGGAGTAGTAAGCATTCAAGTTTGTATCTGTCAGACTAAATCACTTGTGATGTTCCTTTTAAAAATTTACTGGAAAGAAAAACCAACCAAAACACAAGCGAAAACTATCCATTCCATGGTTTGGCTAGAAAAGTTTGAAGAGAATAAATACTATCATTACAAAGTACCATTCAAAGTTTATTTCTTCTTTTAAATGTTAGCACAGCAGAATGGCAATCTTAAACAGGAACAAATAATCCTCTTGTATATTTACAGTGGTCAGTAGCTCTGGGTGAACTGAAAACACACACACACTTCAAGAAAAGCTTTAGCCTAGTATTCCAGAGCTAAACTCAAGTCACATATGGTCTTACGAGAAAAAGCTACGTGTATCTTATCTTCCCTTACCAAAAGAGAATCTTTACTGACCAACTGCATGCAGATTCACTTTAATGCTTTGAAGCATTACAAGTCTGGAAACGTGTTGCTTGCAAAGTATCCCAACTTCTTTTGCAACAAAGGACTTAACCCCCCCCGACATACACGCTAGCACTGCAACCTTAAGTCTGATTACTACTCCTTTTTCCCCATGAATGTTCAGGTTCCCAACCTCAGCCTCCAGGAAAGGCTGGAAGAAGTAGGCTGTTTAATCAAGAATCACCTACAAATCCCCACAGACATTCTGAGTCTGCTCGACCCTCTGAACCTGGTGAGTCTGCAGAGAACAGGCCTCAAATTCACTGTGCGGTAACAAGGCTGCACAGTCAGGAAAAAAAAGAAACATTTCAACAGAATGAAGCCCTATCCCTCCTCAGAAGCCGCATACATACACATACTTGATCCTCTTGAATCAGAGAAGGAGGAAAGAGTTAAATCATTCCCCCCCAGACCACCTGAGATGGCCTCTGCCACGATGGACACATTCTTGGAAGCTAATCATGGACAAGAGCTACAATTAACTCCACCAGAAGCAGCACTGTACTAAAGCCCACCTGAAAACTGTGGAAGTATTTTTGAAGAATCATTTAGTGAGAAATAAATCAGTCACGTGCAGACACTAAAAATTGCGTATGTTTAAGATAATGACAGACTAACTAGGTTTCAAAAGACAAGCAGAGATATTTCCATTAACCCATAATTTCCAATAACTCAAAATAGCAACTATAAAAGGAACAATCTCTTCAAATAATCTCCTCAAATACAAGTGAAAGAAGGAACATTAACTAGTGGCCCGTTGTACAAACCCAGGATGAAGCCTGTTTTACTAAAACCCACCAGACTGATACACGCATTCCAGTCAAACATCAACAAAAATAGTATGCTGAAAGGCATTTATTAGTAGTCATCTAAAAAAAGACAGAGAAGTAACATAACAAATGATAGCTGTGACCAGCACTGAGCTACTAAGATATTTTACATTATGAAATATTTTTAAAAGTTCTTATTAGGAGCTGAAAATAATATATTTCTAATGATTTACTCATACAGAATGCACTCGTGATCATTTTAAAGAGCCTCCATTAATACACTAAGACAACACTAACAACAAGCATCCCTAACAGTTTAATTTCATCAGAAGTGAACTCCCTCCAAATTAAGTATGTTTGTATAATTTACAATTCTAAGCTTTTAATGTACTACATTGGTCAATGAGATGTTTCAGAATACAAAGAATTCTCTACTTTTTTGGGGAGGGGGGGGAAGTGTAGAACAAACTATGTGGACAAAGTTTTCAAACTATTCTTTTAAGTATTTTACCTGTTTTGTAACTGAAATCTGCTAATTTTAAATTTGACACTAAATATAATTTCAGGAATATTTTACAAGAACATTCTCTTTAAATGAGCTTTCCTACAGCAGGTGAGATTATATTCTTGAAAGTGACAATCCATTAATCTAGATTAGAACGGCAAGCATTAGTAGCATCATCTTTGTCAAATTGAATATGACTACTGTAATAGCACACTATGATATCTGAAGAATGTCACAAGGTAGTTTTCCCCCATCAAAACTTACTCAAGGCCATTGTTTTCTGAACTTGCCCACCACTCTGTTCTAATTGCAACAGTAAGCTCCACTGCAGACAAAAAAAGCAAAGGCAGAGAACATTATCAGATCACAGTGCGATTACCATACTTGAGTTTTCATACCAGCTTCCTTGATGTTAAAAATCACCTCTACACCACATCACTCTTGGCATCGTACGTTTCACTATACCATAGAAACTGTTTCATCAGCTGTCCAGGCATCTGATAAATTTTGCTTAAGCAGCAAAGATTATTTCCTTGCTAACAAACCACAGAAGCTGAGAAAATTTCAAGTTGTGTTTATAAAAATGATTACAACATAAAGTACTGAGTTGAAATGAAGAAGTCTGTACGACCATACTGTTGAACAACTTCATAGTTAAGGAATTCTTTCCTCTTACAGCCAGACTAACAGCAGAGAAGCCACCACAGATGACTCAAGCCAGAGGTCCATGCAGCCCAGCACTACCTCCTACAACAGCAATCAACATTACGTAAACTTATTTAAGTAGAGCACACAAGCCTGGCCACTTTGCACCCAATTCCCTTTCCACTCCCAAACCAAATCCTCCTAGTGGATTAGGTATGATAGAGGACAAATCCCACTCTAGTCCCTTCAGCATTTGCCGATTGAGCCATCGTCCACAAGTTTGTCCATTCCCCTCCTGACTGAGCTGGTAAGGCCTGCCAACACCACCTCCCACACGCACAAATTCTGGAATTTCACTACTCATTATATTCAAACTAAAAACTGCTTTTTATCTTTTGAATCAGTCGAATGGTACTTTAGTGAATGCCCCCTAGTTTTTGCACTGCAAACTTGCGAAATGACAGCTCAGCAGGCATTTTAACCAGTGTCCTCTTGATTTTACAACCCTTGATCATATTTACCCCTTCTCCTCCTCTCTAAACTGAGGAGACCAAGTGTTGTTAATCCTCTTGTAAGGCAGACACTCTATTCTCAATAATTCTAGTTTCCCTCCACTAAATCCATGCCACTTAAGATGCAGAAACCAAGAAAACACAGGACTCAAATGTGGACACACCATTGCTCTATATGACAGTGAAATGATGCTTTTTTGTTCACCATGCTCTTCAAAGTTTGTTGGGCAGATTTGGTACAATAAATCAAACAGCCAAGTTTTAGGTGATTCAGAGAAAATATATACCTTCTTATCCACCAGTCTGAAGCTTTGTACTTTGACTGCTGTGATCTTTATTTCTCAGCAAAGACCTAGTTTAAGCTAATCCTATTTTTTTAATACACTGTATTTATTACATATAGTACATCAGATATGTTTCTAAACATATAATACACTATTACATATATATGCATCAAGTAAGTATCAGCTTAATTCACCTGTCTGAATTCATGAAAATATACACAAAATTTACAAACTAAACATTTAAGTAGAATTCTGGCAATTGAAGTGGTGTCTCCCAAGTTTCACTAAGAATCGAATCTTCCCCTCTCAGGTCAATTTTGAAAATAGAGGAAGACTACATTTGTAAAGAACAACCCAACTTTGAGTTACGAAAGCCTGTAGGTCGGCAACAACTAGATACTTCCCTCCTCCCGGTTTTATAAACTATCCTTCTTTAAAAGGTTTTCACTAGGGTAAGAGCTAAAGTCTGTATGTATTCTGCCCAGGCCAGGGTACACTAGACACAGACAAGTTAAGGTCACTTCTGAGCACTTAAGGGAGAAAAGCCTGTCCATAACCTTAACAAAATAACAAGGATCTCTACAGCTTCTGCCTACTGAAATGAAATACAGGCAGCTCCTATTTGCCAGAGGAACTGGTGACACTGATCACCTCTACTGCTTATTATGCCAAGGCAAACGACCTCACCTTCAGGTGCAAGAGTAATAACAGTCTCATTTTTAGCAATTTTATAATATAGAATTATATTATCAAGATAATTTTTTTAGTGACTACCATATACTCACATTTAAACCACACTACCACATTTCTGGCTGCTTTGTAGTTGTAATTTCTGGTACTAAAGTAGAGCTAGCTTTAAAGTCTGCTGCAAAGTAGGGGACCAAACAGATACTGATGCATTCAAATATTGATCACTTAGCTCTCCAATTATAGCTATGCACCAGCTGCGATGTCTATGTACTTGTAGATCTGTAGAAGTTAAGGTTTTATTTCTGTAGAGCTGTATCTGCAAACTGCTGTAACAGAGGCCTTTAGGGCTGTTAGCACTAGTACTACACTGAACATGTCCCAGGTAACTTTCCTGCATTAAGAAATGTGTTTACTAAGTTTCAGTCAGTTTATCTACAGAAAACTACAGGAGGTAAAAGAGGCCACACAAGCGTCACCAAAAAACCTGGTCTGGAAATGACAGAATGCACTGTTAGTTACGCACAACAAGACTGTCAAAGTACCAGACCTGCTTCTGGTTACAATACGCTAAGACAAAACTGCAGTTCCTAAATATTTTGTAACCAAACTTCATTGTTAGCACCTTCTGATGTGCTGCTTCTCTCTGGGAATTGCCAGCAGAAAGAACAATCATCAAAAGTCAGTAAAGTTTGCTCAGGAAATGCCACCTCCTCCCCACATTTTTTTTTTCTTTTTATCCATAACAGCATTTATTTGATTTGGAAATTATTGGCAGAGTTCATGTAGTGAGGGGAAAAAACCCAAACACAACAACAAAAAACAAACCCACAGTTCTTTTAAACTGCCATAGTTCAAAAGTTAAATAGTTTTCGTCCTTTGCTACTCAAGTAAGAAAAGAAACAGTATTAGAGAGTTAACTCCTCCTGCCTCTTCCTCACAGCATCCCCTTAAGGCTATATAAATCCCATTCTATTTTACTTTTTTCTTTTACTATCCCTTTGACTGTCAACATAATTGGGGCTATATTCACAGTACTTCCATGGGCAATGTCTGAAAAAAACAAGTACAACATACAAGTGTTATGTTTCCCACCTAATTATTTTAAAGAATGAGGGGATATTCACCATGCCAGCAAGAAATCTCATATTTAATCACTTAAATGGCAGTTCATTGGAGGCTTTTTTTGGCAACTTTGCTTTTTATCTGACATTTAAGGGCAGCTGTGAGGCTACTCTCACTGGACCTATTTACTGCACAAGTTTGGAACACATATAAAAGGGAATGCCAGACAAGTTATTGCTCTGCAGCCCATTCTGCATATTAATAAGCATCACTAAAGCTTAGTAACTGTGCTTCTAATATCAACACTACAAAGTTCAGTCAAGAATGTTTTTCAACTGTGAAGAGGAACATCTGCTCTTTTTAACAAGGTAGTAAGACTGGATAGAGCATATGCTAAAAAAATACAGGCAAGCTATTCCTATCAATTTAACATTAAGTGATCACAAAAAATTAACATTCTATTCTATCTCTGTAATGAGAAAGTAGAAAAATGCAAATTGCTTTTGTCCACCTGCTGCTGCTGCTGAATACAAGTTGGTGTTACTAGGTGGGAAAGATGCAGGACCTTTAGTAGAAAGTTATCAGAAACATTGGATACCAGCTGGATTACCTCTTTAGTTGGCTGCTCCTGAAGTGTTAAATATATCATCTTAACATAACCAAAGATATTTGTTTCACATATTCTAATTAGCTCAATCAGCACAACCTAGCATTTGACAAAGCATTTAGTCTTGCACTTTGTTTCCTATACTAGCAGACACACATTTTATATTTCACCTACTTTCACTATTCTTGACACTTAAGATAAAATGCAAAGCAAATGAAAAATCTGTAAGTACAGAACCACTGATGCAGAGTAGAATTACTGTGGACAAATGACTAGGGAAGGTCTATTCCTGAACTGCAATGAAAAATTTTTACTACTACAATATTAGAATCAATCTTAATTGAGCAATTGATATAGCTGCCTCAATGCAAGTGCTATCAATAACTACTTTTTTTTTTT
>NW_010550894.1:0-7258 GCF_000687285.1 Phaethon lepturus | reverse complement strand
TGGAGTCACCATCTATGGAAGTGTTCAAAAACACATGTGGATTTGGCGCTTCAGGACATAGTTTAGGGGACATGGTGGCGCTGGATTAATGGTTGGACTTGATGATCCTGAAGGTCCTTTCCAACCTTAGTGATTCTGTAATTCTATGATTCTGTGAGGTCAGAAGTACATGTTGTCAGTGAAATGAGACATTTATTTTCCAAACACATCATGTTTTCCTCAAATGTTTCCAGTACTCCACTGGAAGCGTTATAATCCAAGCTTTCCTCTATAAGTAAATATATGAACGTTCTGCCATATGGTATCTGCAAGTGTTAGCATATTATAAATTATTGAAAACAGATAAAATACTCTTGAATATGATCAGTTAGAGCTTAGCCAATTTCAATGAAGTCTGCAGGATAGCAGGACCACAAGTTTACTTGTTCTTGTGGTAGTGGAAGCTGAAGCAAAGAGATTAAGGATAAACTTCTGGGCTGATGCCATATTGCAACTGTAATGACTGCAAGAGTCTGAATGTGGTGTAAACAGACCTAAAACTAGATTTTTGCCCCAAAATATTGGAAAAAAATAATTTTAGCTGTCCAGCTGCTATAAATTGGCTCCTTTAAGTCATTTGTATGTGTACTTGCAAAGAGGGAAGTCTAGCAACCAGAATCTGCATGTATTTCTGGGGAAAATTCAGGTGCTTAGACTTGACGCTACTAAGAGATTTCTGAGTAATTTTCAGATCAGCTCTGACAGCATTGTTTGTTTTGTAATGCATAATAAGATTTGATTGTTACTTACATCTTTGGATTTAGGGCTATAATCTGTTCATCCCTGAAATGTCATCAGATAATCTGTTTAATCATAAGCAAAAGCTGATGTTGATAGTCAATATGAGTTATGCAAAATAGTTCAGGCACACTGCTACTATGCAAGTACAGAAACTTTCAGCAGCTCGTTCTTTCGCATTAGTCCATAAGTAAAAGTAGGTTTTTGTCAGAGTTTCAGTTCAGATATCTTTGTCCTGAGGCATTACTGAAGTCTTTCATGGAGTCTGATGTTATATTTTTGCATTGTAAAATGTCTGAATTATGAAGCAAATGTCTACAGTAATTATGGAGCGAGGTACATAGTCGTGGCTTCATTAATTCTAAATTATTGAGAGCACAATTATCTATAAAGGCCCAAATATTAGTGTCACAATGCTCTCCATTGTTCATTATCCAGCAGTCCAGTGATGTTCTTCCATATTTAGTTCTACCAGGACAGTGGCCCGCAACTGCTGGGAGGTCTGTGCATGGCTTCTTGGTGGGCACCTGCTCTCACCAGCGGGGGCTGCAGATGACCTGGGTTCATCTGCAGGCCACAAAACAGTAAGGCTGAGCCAGAATCCCTCATAGCTATTTTTAGGGAAAAAACAACCCTGTGTATCCTGTGTAGAATGAATTAATATACCAACTAGTAATGTTACCTCTGGGCTTAACTGCTGCGTGTTACTTGGCTTGTAAAAGCTTTGGTTGCTACACATGACAGCCCATCATCTTAGCAGTTCACTTGTCCCACGTGGTTCTCGTATGATATTATTTGAAGCTACAGGACTGGTTTGAGTTTACGAAGACATTGACTTACCCCTGTGGCTATTGCATCCCACATGATAGTTGCATCTTTGCAACCACTAAACCCCAGTGAATTTAGGAAGGGTCCTGTATTCAAAGACTTGCCCTTCTTGACAATCAGCTGAATTCTTGTGTGGTTCCCAAAGAGATGAGAGTGACCATGTGCATCACCATTGCATTATTTCACCTATAGGTGGGGGTAGAGGGAGCCATCTGAGCACTTCTAGTTAGAATTTCATGCTCAGAAGCTCTCTGAGACAAACTGCATTTCCAGAAAAAGTATGTACAGCTTGAGCCTTTGTAATTCTTTCTGAGTCGTCAGCCCTGTAGGAACGAGCACTTGGATGAATCCTTTAAGGGACTGAGCTGGAGGCACAACTAACAACAAGCAAAGAAAATGAAGTCTGTAGTAGACTCCAGGTCATTCAGAAATGTTTGTTGCTCATCCCTGTTCTTTTGCCTCAGGCTACTTTGGACTAGTTTGACATTCAGTCCTTATGTTGTGAAATGCTGACATAAGCAGACTTGTGTTTGTAATATGCCTGATATAATAGAACTTGTTCCTGATTAGATCTTGGAGTGGTGCTGTAATACACTGTCCTTGATTCCTTCCTGGCAGCTCATGTGCCAAGTGAAGTTTTTCCATCCATTTAGTTTCTCTGGTTTTCTGTTCAGAAGCTGTTATTCTCAGTCTCCGGGTCTCCTGGGAGTTCCCAGGTGGTGTCATATTGAGCTGTTACTTGTACCTGGAGTGCTTGACTGCTGCAATCAGACATGCGCATTTCTTTCTTCCTTTCCAGCAGTAACAACCAGGCATCAGAAAGCAAATTGCATTTGGCATTACACGTACAGCATACGTCGAAGTTCTGTGTTTAGTTGTAGAAATCTTGTACTAGCATTAATCCATTTCCGTGAGCTGTTGCAAAACATTTCATCCCAGTGCTGTATCATAGCCCGCAGAGGGCAGCCTGACCTCGTGTTTTACTCCAGCAATGTGCTCAGCTGGAGAATTCAGTCATCTGCTGGCATCTCTACCTATCAGTGTGACTTGCTGTGGAATAAACAACTGAATGTTGTGGAGAATTAGCATCAGCCCTAAACTCAAACAGATTCAAAGTGGACAAAAAAAAAAAAAAAAATTGCTTGACTAAGTTAAGCCTTCTGGATTTTTTGTTTTGTTTTGGTTTGGTTTAAAAATATATTGAAGAAAAAAATTGCATGAGAAAGCTCAGCTAGACCCGAGCTTTAAATCTCTCACATGTACAACAGATAAGTTTATTGGCAGATGTGAATAGGCAAGAGAAAGAAAATATCCAGAATATGTGTACCTGAATGTACCTGAATGTACAATGGATCCTGAACGGACAAGATTAACAGGATAAGAAAAGTGTTTTTCTTTTTTTCCAAATCTCTTCAGAATCTTTCAAGATTTGTTACCATGACTGTAAGACTGTGCCTTTGGCTGGTTGGCCCATGTTCTTTCCTAAGCGTGTCCTGCATCCTTGTGAAACAGCCATAACAAGTTCAAGGAGATTTTGTCTAAGAGGATGTGGCTACATGCAGGCTTCTGCCTTAGCTGTAAAACTGATCAGTGCCAGGTTCAGGACTAGGGGTTGCTATCTTGACTTAGTATGACAAGGAACAAGGCATTCAGTTCCTGAAAAAGAAGCAGTGCTTTGTGTCTCTCAAATCAAAGTGCATCTACCAGCTAATTAAGGAATGATCTTGATGTGCTCTGAAGGGAGGCTTGTCCACTTCTATACTTCTCAGCCAGAGGGCCCTGCAATACAGTGTTCAGAGTAGAAAATAGACAGTAGAAAATACAAAGGATGTAGCATTTGAGGAATTAAGACAGCCTCAGCATGTCTGAATTCCAAGAGTATGAGAAGAAACCTAAGCATCTCTTATGATCAGATGTCAAAGTATTCACTGATGTATTTTACCATTGATTTAGATAATTAATTTCTTTGGTCCCAAACTTTTTACCCCATATAAGCATGGCTGTTCACAGCAGAATGTATATGCTTCTCAGATTTTGGCTCATTGTAATTGCAACTACAGGTGAATTTTTGCTTCTGATTCCTAAAACTTTCTTCAGGTATAGGAGTGCTGAGAGATTTTGAGTCTTCATAATATTCTTTGCTATTCTTGCTATGTTACTCATAACCATCTTTGCTAATGTGAACTTTGACCAAGGAAGTATCTGTCATGTTTTACATTGATAGCATGATGTAAAAGTTACTCTACGTAAAAATGCTTGCACTTTTAACCAACTCTGATTCCATAATTTAATTCAGAGTGGCCACAGCAAATTCTTTAGGGTAAAGGGTAAAGTAGGGCACACGGTGAGGTAATGTCCTTACTTGATGCAGATCTAAAAACCCTAATTTATAACTAACGAGAAAGGCAGTTTATGGGATTGTCTCTCTAGCTCCTGTAGGCATGAACTGAATACAAAATTAGAAGAAAAAATGATTTAGGAGTCAAGATTCACAGCTCTTGTTCATGATACATACTTCATGTGTGAGCCTGTGAGAACTTGATGCAAAACTTGATTAATCAAGTTTCTGACTCTTGAGCTCTTTGTTGGGATCTGCCTAATAAGGATACACACATAGGGGTGATGCTGAAGTTCTTCAGCAGTAAATGCTGGCCAACTTTTAGCTGATCTTTCCAAACCTGACTCTGATAAACTAATTTGTTGTTTTGGCCCTTGTGCCCTAAGTTCCCACAGGTAGGCTGGCCGTTTTGGTGGAAGAGCAACATAGACTAGCTATTAACAGGCTTATTTGGGGCTTTTCCTTAGCTGCCAGGATTGCCAATATTTCTTGGTTATGTAAAACCTATGGCATTTATCTGATAGCATGATCTTACATGGTCTGTATATAAAATGTTGGTTTCTTGAGTCTAGTAGTCACTGCTGACTCAGGATAACATAGGTTCAATATTGCATTTTTTTGCCATAAAAGTGCATATACCACAGATAACATGCAGGTTGGATAAGGTGCAGAGGATTAAGAAAATTGGTTCTACACAGTGAAAAAAATAAGGGAGATGACTTTGGGCTTTGACTCACTCAGAGAAACCTTCTAACTTTTAAATTTTTTTCTTTTTTTTGTTTGATGGTTAAGTGTCTTTAAATATGTATATTTGTGATATTTGGAAAAAAATCACCTTAGTAAAACATTTCTATTAATATTTGGGTGAGTAATTTGGAGCTCAATTCTTCTTTGAAAGATACAAATGAGAACTCTTCTCAAAAGGGATTAGTGGGAGCTGGCCTTTAAGCTCACTGGAATTAGTGAAAGTCCATGTATTTATGTGAATTTGCTGTTCACTACTAATTGCAGATTGTAGTAAGAGTCTGACAGTGAAAGTAAGAGAGATGTCTTGCTTTCATGTCATTCATGTCACAGAGAACCATTGTGAGCTTATTAAAATTCTGATTAAATCATAAGACTTAGCAATGCTGTAGATTTTGTTACTTTCTAGTATGAGTGCTATAGATCTGATTTCCCTAAGAAAGGAGCCAGTGGAGTTACAGTGGAACATGTGATAAAAACTCTTAGAATAACCCTGTAGTTCTTGTCATTCTTCAGCATCCCAGTTTCGGTTCAGTGAAATACACTTCAGTAGATTATTCAGGCCGGTCCTGGCCATCCTTGCTCTTTGCCTTGCCCACAGAAGTTGTTCTTTGAAGCCCACTTCTGTAAGAATTGTCTTTTGTTCCAAAAAATCCCCTAACTTTTGTCACAATTATCTGCTTTCAAGAGGAAATATAGTATTGTGCAAAGACGTGAATGTTCTGACTGATGAGTTAGCTGCATCAGACAAAGACGTAATGCTGACTTCTACCTGCTTTTTCATCCATGCTCAGTCATTCTCCCTTGATTTTAATGAAAAAAATGTGATTTACATACAACTGATGGGATCTTAATTATTTTTAAAACTACTATCCTACTTTCCTGTGTGACAAACTGGTTCAGAAGTGATGTGGGAAAAACAATGGGATTATAAACCTCATTTCACTGGGAATCGATACTAAAAATATCAATAGTTTATTTCTTCTTTTTGAGGGGATGGGGAGAGGGTAGGGAGAAGGGCAGGGACTGTAGGGACTGGTCCCAGCAAATTGTTGGAAAGCCAAAGCACAAAACTTGCAGTGATGTATTACACATATATAGCATATTATAAAGATGGTACAGTGTCTGACATTAGCTGTCTGAGTCTTGGCCCAAAAGCTACTGAAAAGCAAAGGGAGAGATCCTCAGCCATGTTGCTGTGCAGATCGTGAGTGGGACAATGTATTGGCTGTAAGAGTTCAGTTATTAATGTTTTCACATTTCAAACTTACGAATCCAGCCTTCAGTGGGTTAGCTGGACATTATAATTCTTTTAAGATTTTTCTGTTTGTCTAAACCTCATTTACTTAATGGAAGGAAAACTGAAATTTCTTTTTTATATTCACACTGTGGCTAAGTGGCAGCAAAGTGTGCTGCACAGAGAACAGAATCCAATATTTAGGGTATTTTTCTTCAAAGTTGCAATCTATTCTTTGCTCTGACATAGATTTTCTCTGTGACCTTGGACAACATACTTGGCTCCTCAAGGGCATTTAGGCATCTGAAAATACCAATAGGGGATGTGAAAACGTCTATTGTTTGGTAAAATATATTAATCTGTTTAGACATCTCTAAAAAATCCTGAGGTGCTTGTTTGCATCTCTTAAAGTCCAAATACCTTTAAAAAATGACCTTGATGGATCTTTTTTCACTGTCTGAGAGAGAAGCCTAGGCTCTCTGTACAGTCAATAGGAAAATGTAGGAGGTAGGATCCTGCTTCCCAGTTGACTAATGCAGAAGCCTCAGGTAGATGCCTGAAATAAAACAATGTCAATCACTGCTCCTTAATGGACTTCTGAAGTAGTCAGGAAATGGCTCAGTCAATCAAACAGCTCAACAGCTTGCTGCTGCTCAAAAGGATCATCTCTTTTCCCTCTAATGGTTTCTCCTCACCCCTTCCTGGCTGTGCAGTTCTGCACTTGCCTTCTGTCAGCTCCAGTGCTTATCTGAGCCTTTGGCTTCTTTCTCTATTCTTCTGTATCTTTATGTGGCAGAAAGCTAATCCATTGCAAGGAAGTGGATAATTCTTAGCTAATTAATAAGCTAAAGTAGTTCCTTGAGGGTCAGACCAGTGGTGATGCAGTGAGAGGAGCAGGAGCAGGTGGGTTGGAGTAAGAGAATCACGGAATCACAGAATCATTATGGTTGGAAAAGTCCACTAAGATCATGAAGTCCAACCATCAACCCAAAACCACCAAGCCCACAAAACCAGATCCTGAAGTGCCATGTCTACATGTTTTTTGAATATTTCCAGTGATGGTGACTCCACCACCTCCCTGGGCAGCCTGTTCCAGTGTTTGACCACTCTCTCAATAAATAAATTTTTCCTAATATCTAGTCTTAACTTCCCCTGGCGCAACTTGAGGCCATTTCCTCTCGTTCTATCGCTAGTTACTTGGGAGAAGAGACCAACACCCACCTCACCACAACCCCCTTTCAGGTAGTTGTAGGGAGTGATGAAGTCTCCCCTCAGCCTCCCCTTCTCCAGACTGAATAACTCCAGTTCACTCAGCCGCTCCCCATAAGACTTGT
>NW_010550893.1:0-11494 GCF_000687285.1 Phaethon lepturus | reverse complement strand
GTATTGAAAAGTATAGGACCCAGGCATGACGCAAATGGTATGGAATAAGGGGATATGGATACTGTCCTTGTTTCAGCCAGGATAGAGCTGGTTTTCTTCACAGAAGCTAGTGTGAGGCTATGTTTTGGATTTGGGATGAGAAACTGTTGATAATGTGCCGATGTTTTGGGTTGTTGGTAAGCAGTCAAGGACAGTCCAGCTTCTTGTGCTGGCCTGCCAGCGAGCAGGCTGGGGGTGCACGGGGAGCTGGGAGGGGACACAGCCAGGACAGCTGACCCAGGCTGGCCAAAGGGATATTCCCTACCATACGACATCATGCCCAGAACATAAACTGGAGTTGGCCGGGGGACGGAAATCGCTGCTCAGGGACAGGCTGTCGATCGCCGGGTGGTGAGCAATTGCTATATTGGGCATCACTTGTTCTTGTACATTCCTTTACTGGTATTATTATTGTTGTTTATTTCTCTCTTTCTGTCCTATTAAACTGTGTTTATCTCAACCCACGAGGTTTTTTTTTTCTAATTCTCTCCCCCGTCCCACTGTGGGAGGGGGAGTGAGTGAGCGGCTGCGTGGTGCTTAGTTGCCGGCTGGGGCTAAACCACGACACAGGAAAAGGGCATTTCAAACATTTTTTCCAGCCTTTCAAAGCATTTTAGATGTGCAAAAAGGGGAAAGACGTCACAAAACCAAGTTGATTCCCTTAAATCCTGTACATTTTGCTTTGGGTTTTTTGTTTGTTTTTTTTAAAAGCAAATGGAAGGAATGAATCTTTGAATGGGTCCATAGTAAGCAGAGAGGCAAGAACAGTCTTTATGAAATCCATTAAGAAAGTAACCAAGACTGAGCTGGAACAGTCTGAAACCATAAGTTATGGGTAAATGCTTACAATAGGAAAAGCAGAGCTGTAGAAAGTCACAAAAACCTCTTATGAGGTTTTCTCCACTTCATTAAATTTTGAGTCCAAAAGTGATACAAAGCAACAGTACACACCTCTGATTACTCAAGTCTTTAAGACTGATCTATTTAAATGAATTGTTAATACAACTCTTCACAATAATTCTACTGTTTAGACTGATTCTTTACATCCTGCTCTTCCCCTCCTGAC
Source organism: Phaethon lepturus (assembly GCF_000687285.1). Taxonomy (NCBI): domain Eukaryota; kingdom Metazoa; phylum Chordata; class Aves; order Phaethontiformes; family Phaethontidae; genus Phaethon; species Phaethon lepturus. The sequence continues at coordinate 10,389 of NW_010550893.1, read as the reverse complement.
CCTTCCCCCTGGCCAAGAAAAAACTATTTCACATTAGAACAAAAATGTTTTATAGGCTACATCAGTTTCTAGCTAGAAAACAAACAAGCCTCACCTTTGGTTAAGGATGATACTTACTGCTTCATACAGTCTACTATGAACACTCCAAGAAGTTGACATATCCAAAGGCAAGCTTGCTTACTTTTTTGGGGTAGAAGAGAGGGACGGGGGACATGAAAACTACTTTTAAAATTTTATTTTACAAACAAAAGAATATTTGGGAGTCCAGCTGTATATAACATGAATACTTCATGGCTTATCATTCAGCACACACAGTGGTCTATCAGTTTAGAATCCTTCAAATGCCACTGCACAAGCCATCCCTTTTTCCAATTCCTGACAAATTTCAAAGCATCCCTCCAAGTCTTTGCCAATTTTATGTTCTCCATAGTTGCGGGCAATTTTTGTTCTTTTGCTTTCCAACTACCTTCCATTACAGAACAAACACTGGGTTAAGAACCAGCACTCCCTCAGGCAGATGGTACAGCTGAAGGATGGTTTGTGTGTATTTGTATGCTAAATTTATGTGGGTTAAATTAAGAAAGCTATTCTTAAAAGAAACTGTGATATCTGAATACAAAAATAACACAGAAGACAAATTATTCCAGAAAGTTCTTTACCTACCTCTTGTTGTTTTCCTTTTAAGTAAATTTAACAAATTTCAGCTGCCAAAAATCTTACCAGATAATGCTTTAGACAACTTTAGATATTCCCAGACACTTGAACAGCCAAGATTTCTTTAGGAATCTGTCATTAATGCAGGTGAACAAACATAATGACTGGAGGCTGAAAGCTTTTGTTTATTTAAGCTTTCAATTTTCATCTCACTCAGGAAAAGCATACTTTGTGCAAATGCTTTGAATGCTTTGTGTAAATGCTTCTCTTGCTTCCAGCAAGAGAATATTCTTTCAACAGTTCTGTTTTCTTCCAAGTCATTGATCCAGTCACAGAAAACTGCTCTTGCCATTACTACTGTGTTTCACAAAGTGTGACAAGAGGCAGAGATTTAAGAAAACGAACACAGCAGGGGCTGATATCATATTACCCATGAAAAGCGTTTACTAGTTATTTCATCCAGCAAGAAGTTTATGTTGCAGCTTCTCTTCCAGCTGAGCCTGCCCTCTGAAAACATGTCTGAGGAGACAATACGGAAGGACAATTAGATGCTTAGAGCAATTTTCCAATAGCCATCTACATTTAGGGGATAAAACTGTCTAAGGAACTTCACTGTCTGATGCGTATGTTCCACAATATTATAAAGCTATCTCAGACTCCACCCCCTAAAAATTTCACCTAAATTAAGTTTTCTTCAAAACACTAATGCTAGAGAATTTGAGCTGCAGTAGTGTTTTAACTCTATCATTCCCTGAGGCTAGCAAAAGTATACTGTGTGCTGTTGAGCTCTAATGAACACAGCAAAAGAGAACTGACAGGGTGTGCCAGACTTTCTCTATGAAGTTGTTCCAGCTAAACAGTTACTAGAGATTGTTTTAACTTGGACAAATGGGTAGGCTCCTCCCTGATACAAGGCCAACAAAACTTTACATAGTTTATATTCTCTCAGCCTCCCCACCCTTCATATGTTGTTTTTTCCTTCTTGTTAGGATATGCACAATCAGACTACAAAAACCAAGTTACGTAAAAATCTTTATGCAAGTAGGCTGGAAGAAAAACACTGCCTGCTGTAAATGCAGAACAATTGTTTGCGGTAGCATATATACATGCATGCACGAGACCATGACCTTGTTTTTATTACCACAGCTAGAAATGTTTATGTAATGCACCAGTGAGGGAGAACTGGACAGAATTAGTTCAAAATTCCCTCCCTATTGTATTTTATAGGTGGCATGCTACTTGATTAGTATCCAACCTCCTGTGACAGCAGTTTCAATGAACTGGGGGTAACAGGCAAATCGCAGCAGAAGATCAGGCATCAGTTCTGATCTGTTCTTTTTCTATTTAACTTGCTTTAAAAAGATTATTTATTGATTAAAATCACAAACAATATATTTAGAGATCAGGACTGCATTATTCATCTTTTTCTTTGTCAATGCAACAATAAGACCTACCTAATGATAAAGAAGCTTGGTGTAATATTCTAATCGGTTTAGCAATTCCTTTGTTAAACACTTTGTATGTGCTGCTCTGTACTGAAAATTATTTGATAGCACAGTCTTCAAAGGTCAGAAGTATGATGAAAACTTACAGGATTTGACTCCTACAGCTTGGACTACTATAAAAGGAGAAGATTTTAGTCTGATGTTTATCTACTAAAAGAGTCTGTAATACATCAACCACTGGTCAGGCAGAAAAAGAACTTTGGATTTTCTTTACACGCTGATACAACTTCTAAGAGAAGAGCTACACAGCAATTAACAGTAATGCTTTCTGAAGTGCAACTGCAAGGGAACAATCCAGATGCTTTCTGCCCAGTATGATTCAAGTTCAGAAATCTGTAACACAGTGAGTCAGGGTATTATAAATACCATACACCATGAAAACTAAGAAAACTGTTGAAAATTAATCCTACTTCAAAGCAAAACACACCAGTTTTAACAGTCACGGTACAATGAAAATGGTTTCCACCAAAGCTAGCAATTAGAGGATACTCACGCAGGTCTTATGTGCTTGGTTGCTATACTTAAACTTGAAGGAACAGTTACCATGAAATATTGTTTAGTATATCCTTACTTCTAGCTCTGCATTTTCACCACATATAAGATAGTACCAAGCCCTGCCAAAAGTGTTATTTGGACAAAGAACAAACACACTGCTTCCAAAGACAGCAGAACATTCAAACATCATAACCTGGCATGAAACTCGATGCAAGCATCTGCCATATTCTGGGCAAAACACTGCAGTGAAATATGCCTCACTCACTGAAGGAAGCGACTGCCAGCTCAGGGAATACAAACCTACACAAGTAATACAACAGCACAAGTAATTCCAACCAATAGATAAAGCACTAAAGAGCCACCATCCTCTTCTGAACATGGAGAAAGGAAAGGAAGTCTGCAACCTAACTACTTTGTGTAAGTCTTCACAGTAATTTTTGGATGCCTCCATGGAAAAGGCTACAAATTCCAATTAATAGTCTCATGAAACTTCCTTTATGACCAATGGAGCAACATACAGCTTCTGGTGTACAACTCCTGATATACAGTTTTGCAACCAACTTTTTTAATGCATAAAAACTTATTGCATCAATACAGGCTTCATATTTACAAATATTAAACCTATCACTTTTGATTACTACAAAATCACATCTGACTAAATACACAGATCTGATTTCTCACTTTTTCCCATCAAGTTTTTTATGGTTTTGTTTTGCTCATTTTTTCCCCCCCTTTCTCATTTTTCCAAGACAATCTCATTTAGGATTTTGGAGATCTTTCCAAGGAGTCCCTTTATGCATGAGGTGGAGTGAAAAACAATTCCAAAAGCTCAATTCTGAATAAAACTGAAGGCAACATTAGTAACACAAGTTTCCTGGATCAACACATCATTTTATAAAACTGAAAATGATGCACAAGAGTTAACTGTTGAGCTTTATCAGTCTGCTACAATTCTATTCTGAAAAAAAAAAGATAAACAGACACATAACTACACACCTTCAGCTTGCAATTTAGAAAATACTTCCTGCATGCAAATTGGATCAAATAGTGTGTTGGGGGAATGCACAGGAGCACACATATATTCTTTCTCCACTTTAAGAAGATTTTAAAGAAAACACTAACCTTAGATGAGATTCTCTCAAACATGCAATTCTGTAGCTTTGCTATAACAAGATACCCTCCTACACAAAATTGTTGTGAAAAAGTACTGGTTACATTAAGTTGAACAACTCAGAGTCAGCAGGGATCGGAGCACCAACATCTATTAAGGGTATTATTCTGAATACAATTAATAAATGTAGCCTACCCACCAAAGAAGTTCATCATTTCCCATCTTCTGTTTTAAATAAATATAAAAAGATCAATAATGAAAAACAGAAGGCTAATCTTTCTCCCACCCAAAAGCTACCAGTTTTCCACTTCCATGATTTGATCACTGGTAAAGTTTTGCAAAGACCCTTACATGACTTCAGATTTTTAAACTCCTTTTAGGAAATGGAATTTGGCATTTACTATCAGTAACAGCAATAGTTCGCATTTGGACTCCTAAAACTCCTTTTGAGAACTGTCAAGTTAAAATATCAGAAATACCTAACAAAGACAAAACATGTTCTGATAAAGAAGGGAAAAGGGGCTTGGTTAAGATCTGTGCATTATAAGTAAATGAGGGCAATTATATTTTGACAGTTTAATATGAGCACTGCACTCAAAATATCAACATAATGGCAAATTCACTGAGTTGTGATGCAACAGGGAAGCTGTTTTTGAGACAAGCATTACTCTGACTGCACTGCCAGTCTTCCAAGCCACAACACAAGGTATGTCTGAGCCACAGTTTCTACAGGCCCTAAGGCTAGCAGCTAGGAGTAGATGAAAACTTCATACTTATGAATACATTTAATATATGTTTATTTAGACACACACAGGACACTACATGAATGTAATCATGTTAAGCACCAATTCAAAAAAATCAGTGCTCTCCTGTACCCAACTTCATGGTCAGTTTAGAGCACTGAATATAGGTCACTGAGCACTCAGCATGAGGAGCTGGAGATTCATTTGCCCTACAGGTACCTAAATGATTAAACCTTCATCTTAAAGATGCCATTACCAAGATAGGAGAGTGATGGTTACAAACTTCACCCTTGGAAGAAGTGGAAGGAAGCTTGTTTGTTTGTTTGTTTTCCCGTTCCGGCTTATGGAAAAAAAGGATATGCATTTTCACCACATAACAGCACAAAACTTATGTTATTATTGTTTTAAAAAAACAACACAAAAAAACCCCAGCTAACGCCTGAACCCAAAGCAACACACATGCATGGTTAGAGGCTCATGGAAGAGAAGACAAGGTCTGAAACATCTTGGGGGCTTCGCTTATTTTTTATTTCTCTTAGAACAGAAAACATCAAGGTTGTAGTGGGCCTTAGTTCACCCCATAGAATGGCTAATGATATTATGCCTCTGCATATGTAAAATTCTACTAAAAAGTTATTAAACTTTTCTATTAGAAGTTATTTTAAAAATAACTTAGTAACATCTAAATAACTTAAAAAGTTTAAACAAAAGCTTTTGATGATTTTTTTACGTAGCTATTTCTAAAGGAGAAGTAAAGGCAGAGTAAACGTCAGAGAATTCCTCCAAACTCCTATGATGGTTCATCTAGGTTAAAAGAAACCCTAGTAAAGAGAAGGTGGGGGTGGTGAAGACATTTGTTTGCTTCAATCCTATCATTTTTATAAAGGATTTTAACTCTGCTCAGACTGACTTCCGAAGCAATGTTAATATAGGGAAAAATGTATCCATCCATGAAAGGCCATAATCATTCTTGCGTTTTTGATGATGTAAACACGTTTTCCAATTGAGAATTTACGTCATGCAGAAATTGCCTTTATAGTAATCCTTACAGTCAGTAAGGATGGGGGGTTATTGCACAGCATTTAATGAAGTTTTTGAATTTGATACCATCACTGGAAATAACTTTGCTAAGCAACAAATATAAACACCAACCTAAAACACACTCAGTGGTAAAGAAAATAGAGTAATCTGCCATGTACACAATCCCAAGAAGACATTATCTCATTCAGAAGTAGAACAGATAAGCGTTGGAATGATCAAATAAATTTTTTCTAAATTAATGGAGCAAAGCAAAGAAGAAAGTGGAATGAGCCTATTCCACCCTCCAAATATTGCAAGTTTCAAGGCAAAGACATACATATTGAAAAGGGCACAGTTGTTGACCCTTTTTAATGTTTGACACAGCCTCTTGACTCACTTTAAGGAATTCTCACACATGCCCTTAAATTCCACTGAAGAGCTTACATATTTCAGCTTGTTTTCTGGGAAAGTTTCTTCAGTGAATGAAGCATTGCCTCAGATGCGGAAATATGATTTTTCAAGATTGAACCATGGCTAGAAGGACTAAAATCAAGTATCCAAATGTCTTCCACAAGCTCCAATTATTAACTAAGTATTATACAGACAGTGTGCTGTATACACCCAGAAAATTGATTCCCAGATTTTCTAATCTGAAAATACAAACAAAAAAATGGAAATGCAGAAACAAGATACAGCATATATGAAATAGCATATAAAGGCCTACAACACTTGTGTATATTTACTTACTTTCTTACAGTTTCTTACAGTAGCTTATTCATAAGAAAATAGTATTATTTTTTTCCTCTGTGCTGAAGCTACGCTGAAAAAAATAATCTCTATACTAATGTATTAAATAAAAATCTATCTAGAAGTAAACCCAGTGATCTCTCAGAGCACCTTCTTATCCTAAAGCAAAACCAGTCACCTTTGCCTTTCCTGACACACTTCCACAGCTTCTTCCCAAAGGTCTCCAATGACATACTACATAACTTTTCAAAGCTAGCTATACCAATGTCTTGCTATTCTTACTGTTAAAAAAATAAAAAGGGTTTCCTACATAGCATCTTCATCCCTGTACTTTATTTTTTCCAACTGTAATGTTAGTCTTAATGGTTTCATACGAGCAAAAGTCAACTGAAGTTTTTCATGTTTCTCACGGCCAGAGATTCTTGCTCACACGTTTGCACCAGTTCAGCTGCATGAGCACCAGTAAAAAGTTTCAGTGAGCTGCTATGGTCAGCTCACTATCTACAGACACGAACATCAGTGTAGGCACCAGGAAGGCAGAGGCATCAGTCCACAGAAGTCCAGGAATAAACATCAAGAAGTTGCCATTAAACTCGAACCTAACTGTGCATGTGGAAACCACAGAATGTTACATCAGTTTAACTCTACCCACACTAGCAAATTGTATCACTTTGACTTAGTCAACATGAATGTAACATGGCACAAAATCTGTGTAGGGTAAATCTCTGAGTAACTGGAAGCAAAAGTAGCCACTGACTCTGCACAGTTAGAAAGTTTTAGAACGACCAGTGGCCAATCGAAGAAAGTCTTCAATGTGTCTGTACTTTGATATTAAACAAGTCAATAAAGAAAGAATAATACATTTATTTTCTACATTTTCTGCATTGCAGAGTCCTGTCCATTGAATTCTGGAGTAGTTTCTCCACTGGCCATCAGAAAGTTAGCAGGTGTTTTCATATAAAATGCAAAAGTGTTAGGCAGAGAATTGGTGATGGAGAATTGGTGATGGCAGCCACACTTTTTATACCAATGCAAGTACTCAAGGAACTTGAAGACATAGGAATACTTAACATCCCTCTTCTCTGGGGGGCTGAATGTAAGTCTTTACATTAAAGCCACCACCTGCAACAGGTAGCCCTTGCATTAACTACAGTACCAGAAATATTTTGCCTGATCCCTGATTGAACACACCCATCTATGCCCAGGCGTCCAGCCTGCTGTGCCAATCTGGGTCCATTAGGCTAAGGAAAGCACCACAACTGGTCTGCAGTTGTCTCTAAAACGGCTGTCCAGGTCAGAGCTTGCAGAAGACTACACCACCATTTGGTACGCATGTTCTTCTGGGATGACTGAATCTCTCAGATCAATTATGTTCTATTTTGCATAAATAATTAAACATTCAATGAAGAGTGACATCTAAGTGGGTCAGACTCAAAGTAAATGCCCTATGTCTGACCGTGAACACTGAAGTATCACTCTCACTCCTTAATACAACACTTAAAGAGAGGGGAAATATCCTTTCCCACGACCTCTCCCCTCCAAATATGCAGTAATACCTCAATACACCCTATGGGGAGGTGATTAGGTTACAGCATTCTCCTGGAAAACCAGTGGAAAATTAAGTTTACTTTGGTTTCTCATGTCCTGAGAAGGAACCATGATAATCCTCTGCACTATAAGCTCCTGGAAATGGGAGGATTTCTTCAACAATATAGAAAATAAATTGGGAGACTGTCACTTCAGTACAGTAGCAAAACTCAAACAGAAAATGAGAACACATTAGGAGAAAACTGAATTCTTTTGATATGAAGCTCCTTCTCACTACCTTCCAATTTTCAGTTCAGCTACTATGCTGAAAACTCAGTTGCACTTAGCCTGCCCTTGAACTCCCCATGAAATTATGGCTAATTTCTGGCAGCCACATCAAATGACCTTCAAAGGAGCAAGAGATATGGGTCATTCCTGGGTAATATTCTATTCCATGAGCAGCCAGTAGGGGAGGAACAACAAATTCGTTATTTGGAAAAACAACTTCACCATTGGCTCTAGGGACAAAAGACAGAATACAGCCCTTATGCTGGAAGTATAACCACGTGATATGGTTAGATACCTGCTGAAGTGTGCTGTAAGAGCACAAATGAGGATATTCACAGAACTACTTAAGCTAATAAGGCAAGCCTCTCTCTCTGTGTACGCTTAGAAAGAGAAGCAAGAAACCGAAACCAAAACCCCAAAACCTTCTGGGGTAACTGCAAATGGCTAAGCAATTTACTGCCTGTCTTTATCAAAAGTCTGTGACATGGTCAATAAGGTTAAATCTTAAAGGGAAGAAAAACCCACCACACTCTTCCCCTGCATGTACATTTTATTTTTGTGACTTACTTCTTACAATTTCTTTGCATTTCCTTTTGGCTTTTCTAGCACCATTATTGATAGGGTGTACTTTTGCATAAAAGCCATCAAAAAAAAACCCCTGAACTGACAATATGTTAATAACGCTATTAAAGTCGTAACCACAGGGGTAAAAAGTTCCATTCCCAGTTTTAAACAACTGTAGCTTTACAATGAAATTGCAAGCTTTCCAGCAGAAGGACTAGAAAGAGCAGCTACGCTGAGAGTGTTATGACACACAGGAATTCAGGTTCAAAAGGAACCATCTGGTTCATTCAGTTCACTGCAACTGCAACAGATTTTTAGTCCTGAAAGGTCAATGCCACATCCATATGTACAAACTGGAACACTTCCAATGCACTATGACAAATGAAAAACCTTTTTAAATATTAGAAGTTACTTAAAAAACGTAATGATAGAGTGTCAAAGGAAACAACACACAAAGAACTCTGCACAAGCAAATAGGAGACATCACCTGTGCCCTGTATTTCTGGTGACCTTTTAAGTATTTTATACTTGAGAGTTCTAAATAAAGCTAAGAACTATTTTTAAAAATTATGTTTCAATTATATAAGACAATGATGACAAAATTAAAACTTAGATCTGATCCAGTAACTGTCACTAGGTCTGCTAGTGTGGAGGAGGTGATAAATATCCACTTTCAGCTCTGAATGTCTTGTCTTTTCTCTGTGTTAAATCCTCTTCTAATATAAAAAAAAAAAATCCCAGTTTTCATCTTCTCTGTTCTGCCTACAGCCACCCCACCTCTGTGTTTCCCATCTGTCTTCTCCTTCCTTGCTGTTCTTCAACTAAATAACTCCCAAAAGATCTCTCTTGGCTCTGCTTGCCAGTCTAACATGGCCAGCCCCATCACTACAGCAGGCTAGAAGGTTGCAGGTAATGCAGCTGCTCACTTTCCACCAGTCTGGCAAGCAGTCTTGCTACAGCTTTCTTAACATGATCTGTCTCCAGTTTCAGATGATAGGCTTTAGGTACGCATTTGGGAGCATTAATGAGTATTTCCTTCTAACTAATTCAATATTTAGTATTGTCATACAAAAAAAATCCAGTACAGTCTTCAAATACAAATTTTAAGGAAGAATCTCCCTTACTCTCCCATTTGCTCTGTTCAATATTTGGTTCTCTTAATGCTTCACTATCCCATCTCCTTGAGGCCTAAGGGCATTCTCCCTGCTCAGCGTCTCTTATCCATGCTTACAAAAATGCAGATAAACAACTATTATGATATAATGTATTTTCAATTCAACACAGAAAGGAAAACATTTAACCCTGATTATAACAATTCATATAATTTGTCAGTTACAAACTGAGGAGTAAATAAAAGTAGCTATCACAATGGCTGATGTTTAATTTTCTGTATCCTATCTTGAATGAAACAACTAAGCAGGATATTTTATATCCCCAAATATTTATAAGCCCCTTAACAAATCAGTTTCTATGTGTATTCTTTCAACTGAGAAATTCAGTTCTAAACAGCTAATTATCAAATTCCTTTTAGCAAAGGCCAAACTGAGTTAGTCCAAGGAAACTAAGAACAAAGATATTCCAGTCTACATTTACCTAATCCATAGCAAACCTGGGAAAAACGGGACAAGAGTCAGTCCTGGTTTTGCTGGGATAGAATCATAAAATCAGTTTTCTGTTCAGAAAAACTGCATTTCTAAGGAGACCGCAGCACCCGTTACTGTGAGAACAAAGTTGA
>NW_010550892.1:0-8829 GCF_000687285.1 Phaethon lepturus | reverse complement strand
GTGGCCAAGAAGGCCAACAGCATCGTGGCCTATATCAGGCACAGTGTGGCCAGCAGGAGTAGGGAAGTGATTGTGACCCTGTACTGGGCACTGGTGAGGCGACACCTCAAATCCTGTGTTCAGTTTTGGGCCCCTCACTACAAGAAGAATGTTGAGGTGCTTGAGCGTGTCCAGAGAAGGGCAGCAAAACTGGTGAGGGGTCTGGAGCACAAGTTTTATGAGGAACAGCTGAGGGAACTGGGATTGTTCAGTCTGGAGAAGAAGAGGCTGAGGGGAGACCTTATTGCTCTCTACAACTACCTGAAAGGGGGTTGTTGTGAGGTGAGTGTTGGTCTCTTCTCCCAAGTAGCTAACGATAGGACAAGAGGAAATGGCCTGAAGTTGTGCCAGGGGAGGTTTAGACTAGATATTAGGAAAAATTTCTTTATGGAGAGAGTGGTCAGGCATTGGAACAGGCTGCCCAGGGAGGTGGTGGAGTCGCCACCTCTGGAAGTATTCAGAAAACGTGTGGACATGACACTTCAGGACATGGTTTAGTGGGCATGGTGGTGTTGTGTTGATGGTTGGACTTGATGATCTTAAACTTCTTTTCCAATCCTAACTACTATGTTATTCTGTGATAATGAAAGAGATGAAAGGACTGAGAACCTGTTACTTGGTCATGATCTCCGAACTGTTCAATGTTCAGCTCAGTTCAAGATTTTAGGCAGTGAGCATAATTTAGATTCGAAGAAAGATCAAAAGGACCAAAATCCTAAGATGTCCCTTGTTACTTTGTTATCTGTGATTTATAACACATGCCATTTTGTCTTGAAATAAGGCAATTCCTGTCAGTGCAAATTATTTTCATCAGTAATTCTCTGTCATAAATTCATAAGAAAATTATTTCTGTAATGAGGAAGAACCTGAAATTGTTTAAGCTTTTTACAGTATTACAAGTTATTTTATTGTGTATGTTTTCTGTCTTACAAAGCTGCGAGAAAAGTGTTTGATTCAAGCTAAAAACTGATCATTTCACTTGAATGAATGTTTTGAGTGACCGTTCTATTAATGACAGGAAAACTCTAAAAGCACATCAGCTAAACTTGCATATGCATATTTATCTTATATAGCTTTAAAAATAAGGTAAAAATACTTACTTTGTGTTCTGTGAGGTACAATCTTACATATAAGCAGGTCTCTCCCTGCCTCAGAAGCACCTGCTGATTTGTTTCAGTACAGATGGAGAGAACAAGAGTGAGATGCTGATTTCTTTCTTTAAAGGTCTCCTGTTTTTCTGACTTTAGTTCCTTGCTGTCAATAAAAGTTATGAAAGTAAAGAATTAATTTATAACTTTTTTGTAATGCTTCATAGGCTTTTTTAACTACCTGGGGAGAAGACTCAGCTATTTCCTGATGAGCATAAGCAATTCCACAGCAATCAGAAAGGTGTATCCCTCATCACAATTATTAAAGAACATGCAAAACAGTTGCACTGATTTAGCTTCAGTTGTTGCTCAAATGTCTTTCTGAGATTGACTCTGAGAATGAAATTGGCTTAACTTAAACCATGTATATTTATGTAGTAGCATATATATTAAACATCATGTCTGAACTGTTGCAAAAGTGGAGAAACATTATAAAAAGAGCCTTGCGCATCAGAAGCCTAACTCTTACAAATTCTTTTGAATTCTTGAAATTATTTCGGCTCTTCCACTTCCCATGCACTTTCCTGACAGCATTGGCTATGTCAGTCGCAGACAATATCTGAAGGAAGCCTGAAATAAAATTACATTGAGAAATTATGTACCTTCTATCACTGGCAAAGTTAAAACAAGCTCTACGGATCAACTGGGCTCTTTTTAGGAGACATTAGTATAATTCTTTAATAATGTGGGGGAATATTAAAAATTTTTAAACCTGACCAAGGTTGAAATAGTTAAGATTAAGACCTTTACATAATGCTGGCAAATGGAACATTTCAAGTTTGTTATATTACACAGAAACAATGCAGTATGAGACCTCAAGTGAGAGAGGAATTTCCATATGACTTTTGTACTATTTGAAATGAATGATTATTTTGATTATATTGCAGATAAATGATAAAGCGAATTAACTTATTTGGCCACATAAAGAAACAGCAGAAAGACATAGAGTCATAGCTCTTCACTCCTTCTACAGGTTTATATTCATTTCCCTAAGAAGCACATTCAGAGCGATAAAGAATATTACATTTCCCAACTAAGATGATAAATGACTGCTTGCAAAGTATAGATAAAACAGCACTATAGAAAGTAAAGTTTAACAGATATCCAACATATTCCACAATTAAATTTCATATTACAGAGGTGGTCAAGCTTTCTCAAGCCAAGAAAAGAAAGCATACAATATTAAAGGGTTACATATAAAACACCTAGCTATAGCATCTCTCACACTATTCTTCATTTCTTCTGTTGCCTCTCACCGACCCCATAACAGCCTCTGAGCCCCAAGAACATGCCACAAGCACACCATACACTCACTGTACACACTAGCTCTTGACTTCAGCTCTATTCAGAACACATAGTTTAAAAAATAGTAAGAAAAAGGGAGAAAGTAAATAAACAACTTAGAGCTGCATGCCACTCTTGGCCATTCCTGTTACAGAATAAACTCATGGAGTGAGAAATCAGAAGCTATTTACAGAGGAAAAAGAAAAATGTCCATGTGACAACAGCAATCCATAAATCTCCAGTACAAGCACATGAAGAATTGTGACTTATCTATGTGACAAGGAAACTGTGTGCTGACTCAAAACTGTATTAAGATCAGTGTTTTGCTAGGTCTTTCCCATTTGAGGAGTTTCTAGTTAGCATCAGCCCTCTCCATAGTTTTTTGTTTTGCTTGTCTGTCTTTTATGGTTTAAATGGGCCTCTATGCATTCCTGTATCAGCCGGAAGTGGCATACTATGTTGATTTCTTTTTATATATTTCTAGTTGGTGTTGTATTACCTAAACCTCATACATATGCACACAATGCAAAAGAATGAGAGAAAGATAAATAATGAACACAGAAGTTGGAATTGAGCATGTAAACCTAGATGACCACCTTAAGTTAAAATAAATTCCATCCAAAACTTTCTACTGTAAATTGGAAAGCAGATTTACAAGTGAATCAACATTTCTTAGAGACATGTACATATCCAGACATATTATAAATGCAGGTAAACAATTTGATGATGGCTTTCATCTCATCTGTAATCTGTGCTAAGTAATATGTTACTTAGGTTCCAATTGTTGCCTACAGACTGCATCTGCTTAGAAACAATGAAATATGAAACAGTTTCAAAATATTACCAGTAACAGAAAAGCCCTTGGATAGGTGTATCCATTGAAGGGCTGAACAAGCTGATGATACATTGCAGTGGATATGTTGCATTTATTTCTCTTTGATTAGTTTGTCTTTGGACTTTGATTAGGTCTAATTACATAACTCAAGTTATTCCTGACTAAACTTTCAGTAATGTAATGAAACAGGGAAAATATATAAACAATTTTTTGGTCCCCCCCTTTTCATCAGCATTTCCCCTAACATTCCTTTTCTGAGTTTAAGCTTAATTTAAATCAAGTATTCACACAGTGTCTTTAATTTCACCACAATTATTTTCATGGTAGATTTGTAAAAATCCAGTCAGTCCTACACCTGGAAATGCTTAAGTAGAAGACAGAATATAAAAAACCCAATTCTGTCTTGTTATATGAATACTGCTTAGACAGAGCAGGACAACACACGTGTAAAACTAATGAATGAATAATGAGGCTAGAGTATTTATGTTTTTAAAGGTAGAAAAAGGAGCTGAAATGCTTTGTTTCTAATTGTAACAAAATCTTTTTCTGTGGTGCATAAATCTAAATTACTCACTACTAACCCCTGTATATTGTCAGACAAGTACATGTGTCAATCTTACAGCAGCACGTATATGTAATACTTTGCAAAGGAATGGGAATTACCACCAGATGCCAGCTTAAATCTCTTGAAATCAACTCCAGTTACTACGAAAGAATCTGCAAAACAATTACGTAATTCTATTTTAGCAAACAACATTATTTTTTCTTCTTCTTAAAAAACAATAAAGGAAAAGTTTGGGTCTGATAAAATAATAAATTATAGATTTTCCAGACACTGCAGCAATTACAGCTGTAGAAAGTTAATAATTCTTACAGCTACCAGTGAAATCTTTTGAGGACATCCTCCACATGTTCAGGATGTGTAAGACCTTTAAAACATAGTCCATTAACTTTTTAAAATCCTCTCAAAGAATAACATCCTAAGCTGTTGCTTTTTGAAAAGAGTCAAAGTCCTTCTCTTCTGCAAATAATTATCAAAATTACGTCCAGACCACCAATAACTGAAACTATGTAAGGGCAAAAAAGCATAATAAAACTGGTATGAAAAAAATAGTGTTCCGAAGCACTGGGCAATACTTATCCAGTGAGCAGTTACCAGTACTACCATTGCACCATGTTCTTGTTCAGTTGCACTGGAATAATCACCCTTGCAATAGGATTCACAGCCTAAGTAGGACTGTAATGCACAGTGACATGGAAAACACCAAAAGTTCTGCTCTTCTGTGAGCTTACCCCATGCTCTGCCTTTTCTTTTTCTTCCTGGAGTCAAGACTTAAGCAATGAAAAAGCAGCATATGTTCCCTACTCTATGTTTTTGGTTTTCTCACTAAAGAAAATAATTTTTGATGCTGACATACGGTTGGGATCACTTATTATTAAAAGGAACTTGCAAAGTAAATGTCACCCACAATAAATGCAACAGGAGAAGATGATAAATGCTTGAGCAGGAGGGAAAGAATATCTGATATTAACAAAGTAGTTGAACATGTGATTGTAGAAACTATTCTTCTGTTTATTAAGAAAAATACTAGAGTTTCAAGATTATAGTCCCATTTCCTCACCATTTTAATTTAATTTTATGGTGCTTTTTGCCTTGTTTATTTTAAAGACTAAGGCTAAAATATTGAAGTTGTTAATAAGACATTAAACTTTTCTCTGATGTGATCTAAGCTCTCCATTGGTTTGTATTGCACTAGTGGTTCACACTCATAACTTCAGCATGAAATATTGCCTTTTAATGAAAGGACACCTTTGTAACCTACATTTGTGAAACAGATAATGCTGTCAGAATGAAATTTTTACCCGGCCATCCACAAGAATTAATAGTCTGTACATTAAAAAAAGTGGATAAGTCAATAAGCTTAAAGGCCCATGCTCATTTCATACTAACCATTTTTCTGCAACTCTGATATTTCTCTAAAGTTTTTGTTGACTTAAAAAAAAAATTTCTCTTATAAAGGTAGCTAAAACTATAATTAAAAACAGATTTTATTTCTAGTCATTCTGGAAGCAGAAATCACTCATTTCGGGGAGTGTTGACTTTTTACAAGATTCTTGCAAGACTTATTGTCAAAAAAAGCTTTATATGTCTTTTGTCTTAGCATGACTTACACTTGCCAGTTAATCTGGATAATCTTTTACTGGACATCATTAGGCATACAGACCAAATCAATTAGTTTTATTGCTGTGTTTTCAGAGTTAATATACTGTTATGTTTATAACTGTCACCTTATAAACATCTCGAGCTGTCTCTGTTTCTTTTTTGAGCGATTTTGAGTACTGCTAATAGGTGACAATTTTGTTTCCCAAACACTGTTACACACCCACTCCCTCAAGAACCTGACTCCCTTATGCAGAGGAGAGTTTAGTGAGAATAGTTCACATTACAGCAGCACTAATTGGTCCTATGCTCACCTACCAGCCAAAGAAGAAGGAAGCTTTCTGAAGATGGGCCAAAAGCCAATCATTTGAGCCTTCTCTATTCTCTGTTTTGAAGGAGCCAGGCAACCCTGAAATCTGTAAGGTGTATTTATAATTTTCAGTGTAGAACAGTGTACTAAAATGTTAGCTCTAACTTCTAAGATCAAAATTGTTTATTGTTTTCTGTCAGTGATAGACCTAGTCAATATAATTAATGTGTTTGATACTTTCAGACTCTCCAAAATGTAAAATATCAAAAATACTACTTAGGAGCTGCAGCTAGGGCAGTACATTACAATTTATTTTTGAAGTTGATTACATCATGCAAATAATTCTTCCTCACCTTTTACTGCAAGTCTGCTGGAGAATTCACTTCACGTAAAGATTCATTTTAAAATTCCCAAATGGCTAGTATCTAGAAGCTTAAAAAGTAAGGTACTGCCAATAGTTTTTTCAGGATTCAAATAAAAGCCTGAGCTGCTGTAAATGGATCACAAAAACTGCAAATCCTATTAATGTGGTGCAACTACAAAAGGTAAAATGAGGCATACAGTAAAGCTGGAGAATTCACATAATTTTGAGAACTGATATGATTCACAACATTGTTAGAAGTGTGATGTGAGCTGCTCCTAAAATTGCTTTTGTTTAAGAAATATTAAAAAAGCAAATGTAGTTGAATTTGAACCCATCCACTGGCTCTTTTTCTCTCTGCTGTGAGTGTCTGACATAAGATCAGAGAGAAAGATAGTAGCACAGCTTCTAAGGCAAGCACCCAGTAGGTGTTTAAGGACAGTAAATCACTGACCCTACTCCTCTTCCTAGAAGAGGAGCACACAGTATAGAGAGAATTTGGTGATCCAGGACAGGATGGAGGATAAGCTCGTCTCCAGCTTTTTAAAACAACGCTGTAAATTCATTAAGATTAAGCTAGGGTAAATATTGTACCAAAATATGCTATGGACAAATGTTTTGCCATGCAGTACTAATCTAAGGACAAGGTAGAAAGTTACAGTCTACATCAACAGATAGAGGAACATGCTCACCTGGGAAAAAAAGTACCTTTATCTTCCCTTCACTCCTGTGGCAAATCTGTGTGTGATATACATCAAGAACTCAACAATGCAAGTAGAGGAAGGAAATAGTTTCTGATCATGCTTTTTCCCCAGCGAGGAAAAGTAAACACTTCTACTTTCAGAACAGACTTTATGAAAAATCACATTGATGTAAGAAATGCCAGAAGATTCATGTAGGTAATATCCTTTTCTTTTATGCCTTTTCCCAGCAGAATATCATGGTGTGTTACCATACTTAGCAACATATCATACCTTTAAGAAATTATGTTTCAAACTGATTCTGCCTAGCATTCTAACAATATTCTTTCCTAGCACCAGAAAGTGGAAAATAGTCTCTGATAAAAAGCCAATACAGTCTACCTGGAAAGACTGAGAGCATCATTTTAAGAGGAAAATTATTACCTGGACTTAATGTAGCATTCAATAAAAAATGAATTAGAAAAGCTGAGATAAAAAAAGATATATGTGGAAAATAAGAAAAAATATTTCAGCAAAATCCTTAACTGTGGGGAATTAGAGGACAAGATTTGTATCATCTTTATTCTTGCTTCCATTCATTTCCATTCTTTATGATTTCTCCCACATGAATAACTACAACATTTGTCACTATTGCTAACAAACCAAAAAGAGAGAAATAAGCAATGTTTCTATTTATGTTTGCCAGAATTTCAAGCTAAGAATTCAGTGGTGGGCAGTAGAAGACGGTGTCCCCACAAGCATCTAACTTAAATAGCCTTTGTATTCTCAATACTTTTCTAAACCCACCATCATTTAAAAGAAACCAAACAAACCACAAAACAATTAAACTTGAAGTCATCTCAATTTACAACTATTTGTTTTGAAAAATTATTATGTAGGTTATTAATGTGCGCTGTCACCCTTAGAACTTGCAAGTCAAAGCTATAGCATTCACAGAGACTGAAATAAGTGTCAAATTTTTCACAAGCAACAGTCTGTCATTCAATTCATACCTGTTGCATACATCAAGTTTCACTAAGAAACCATTTTTCTAGTTTATAACAAGGACAGGGAAGAAAATGTATTTTGCTGTCAGGGACATCTTTTCTGCATTTTTTTCCCCCTCATTCTACATTGGAACAAAACTGGGACCTTATCTTATAAGTGGGAGATACTGCTTAATAACAGTATAGTTCATAGTCCAAATAAGAGCAAAGCAGAGAGAGGAAACTGTGATTCCTTATATTTAAGCTGGTTACCTGACTGAAGACCAGAATCATATTCTAAAACGAAGACCTTTGTCTGCTTCAAACTGCCAGTGATTAGTAGGACTGTGAAAAATTTGCAGCTTTATTGAAGATAGTAAGTTGAAACATGCACAAATATCTTTAGCAACAAAACCAGGTAGCTATATTTAATAAAAATTCTGTATTACAACAATAGTATTTATTAACCAAATGCACTGTGCAGCTGATTTCTCTTCTATCCCCTGAAATATTCATTCAAAGGCAGCTCTTGTGCATCCCTGAGGCTGAGCATGAGTGTCCTGGAGGCAGTGGCTGAACATGTCTTGCACTCCAGTTGCTGAGACACTGACCCAGGCTAGGTTTGGGCAACCAACCAACCCTCCCAGATCTGCCAGGGTGCTGCCAGGCCCATGGTGTGAGCGTACATGCCATTGCTGACAACACAGCTGCAGGACAAGGTTCCTGGTCAAGACCACACACGACACAAATGCAGATGGAGAAACATGCACTTTTATTGAATGCAAGAATGGCTGAAAAGTGGCGGTTCCCAAGAGATCCAGGGCACCCGTGGTGCCTTTGTCCTACAAGAACAGTGGGCAGGCACTTAGCCAAAATGGCCCAGAAAAGCCCCGGCAAGGTGCTGTGCTCAGTGTAGCCAAGGAAGGTGAAAAACCCACAGGGAAAAAAGACCTTCCAGACCCTAGACCCAGGGCACCAGCACATCTTCATGCTGAAAAAGCAGCACCTAATTGCTGCAAGACCAG
>NW_010550891.1:0-3514 GCF_000687285.1 Phaethon lepturus | reverse complement strand
TAGCATTGCATGGGGTTGTTGTGATCCAAGTCCAGGACCCTGCACTTGGCCTTTTAAACCTCATACAATTGATCTCAGCCCATCAGTCCAGCCTGTCCAGATCCCTCTGCAGAGCCTTCCTGCCCTTCAGAAGATCAACACTCCCCCCCAACTTGGTGTCATCTGCAAACTTACTGACGGAGCACTCAATCCCCTCATCTAAATCATTAATAAAGATATTGAACAAGACTGGCCCCAGAACCAAGGCCTGGGCAACGGCCGCCAGCTGAAATTAGCGCCGTTCATCATAACTCTCTGGGCTCGGCCATCCAACCAGTTCTTTACCCAGCAAAGAGTAAACCTGTCTAAGCAACGAGCCGCCAGTTTCTCCAGGAGAATGCTGTGGGAGACGCTGTCAAAGGCTTTACTAAAGTTCAGGTAGACAACGTCCACAGCCTTTCCCTCATCCACTAGGCAGGTCATCTGGTCATAGAAGGAGATCAGGCTGTTCAAGCAGGACCTGCCTTTCATGAACATATTTTTGGAAAATAAAGAAGTTATGACTGAGCTGAGATCATGAGATGTTGATGACCTGTAAGGCTGGCATTCACTTGACAAGATATCAGCATCTGCCCTGTGGTAGTTACTTGAGGTTCACTTTACAATCAGCACAGAGAACTGGGAATTTTTGTCTCATAATTTGTCTCATCCTAAGGCAGATATCTAAAATGGGTTGTGTGATTTTTGCTTTAAAAGCACCTTTTTCTCTCCAGTGTAGGAGTCAGCAGTGACTGATCTGCAGGCATGAACACTTACACTTTAAATGTCTCAGGTTAGGTAAGGTGGAGCCTATTCTATGTATTCGAAGGCAGAAGACAGAGAAACAGCCAAAAATAAAAAATAAGAAAACATGAAATGTGCTCCTCCTAGAAAATGCAAGGAGTTCTTTGTGCAGGGATTTCTTTGGGGAATAGGCTGGTTTTATGAGGTTTGGGAACTGTGAGAAAAATTACTATCTCCTATTTAACATCTGTTGCGACCTCAGCTTTGAGCACATTTTTTGTATGTAAAAAATCTGCATCAAGGATATGTGTGATACTCTCCTACAAAAGTGAAAAAATAAATAAACTAATAAAATAAAACCCAAAAAAACACTGCCTATAAAACCCTAAATTTGACTAATGACCTTGGCCCAGGAGGAGTTTTTTAGTATTCTTCTCAACCGTATTATGCATGTAGCTAACATTTTGCTTGGTTATTTAACTGTTGCAGCATATTGAGCATGAGTTTTCATTAAGCAGCTTGCAATGACACTTGAGTTTTTTCGTAAGTAATTTGTGGTTAATTTAGACTTCATTAGAGAAGATGAGTAGTACAGATTATCCCTTCTAATGCGCATATTTTAAATTTATCAACACTAAATTTTAGCAGCCATGACTCTGTCCGTTCATTTAGATTCCTTTAGGTTCCTTTTCAGTCACTTTTCAGAAACTTTTCAGTCATCTTCCATCCTGACTATCTAACATGGATTTGTCCATGAGTTCTCATTTTACTTTTTTTTTTCAGAATGTTATTTTTACTGTTTCACAAAAAAAACAGAGGCATTGCTGCTCTTTTTCACCAAATTAAATGTTGATTTTCTTCCCCTCTTTGGCTTGTGCCTTTTTAGCCAGCTCCTATTCTGTGAAGACATTTTAGTGCTCGTACTATACTGAACTACTTGTGCTTACTACACAAAATGCTGCAATAGCCTGAGATGTTACCTTGCTGCCTCAGCTATCTGTAACTGCTCTTCGTCCCTGTTATTGCTGCTATACGGAACTCAGCAGAACAAAACACGTATCTGCATCTCACCCAGCTCACAGCCCAAAGCCATAATTCATCATCAGACAAGCCTATATGTTGCTATTAATGTAAATATGTAAGAGACATCATGTTTAATCTCTTACACTAAAACTCCAGCACGAAAGAGTGGAGAGATGACTGGGATTTCATGTGTCCAAATTCTTGAGCTTCTTAAAAATGTTTCAAACTTTTTAACAATCCAAACAGACTATGTCAACCAACTGGTTCACAACTAAGAGGAAAACACTGAGCTTTACATTTCTTCAAAGTATTTGAGCTGAATACAATTTTTCCTTCATAGTTTCTGTGCAAAAAGATTATTATTATTTTCTTTGATCTTGTAGAATTACACATAAAATCCTTGAAAGTACAAAAGTGTAATAAATATCAAGAGTTTCTATTCCATTTTTATTTTATTACCAAAGCCTCAGAAAGCTATGAATTGGTGGGGGAGCAGTAATTCATGATGCCTGTGAAGGACCTACATCATTCTGTCATTATAGCAATAATTAGGAGTAACTTTAAATATAGATGCATTACTCTCTTGATATCATTCTTGTTTTTTCCTTAGCACATGCAGTCAGCTGATATTCAGCCTTTAGCACAGCTGTTTCTCTGTGTTGAAGAAGTTTGTTGTATTATTCGGGTATAATACCTTCTTCCTTTACAAATACACATGCAGTGTCCTGTTTCCTTGAACACAGTAGAAGCAAACGGGATCCAAAGGTCTTCATGTGTATCAGTCCATAAAATTCTCATGTCTTCCTCCTGCCTCTGGGTCTGGTTTTGATTTCCTCACTTGGTTCTATTTTGGCACCAATAGAGAGACAGCTACAAACCAATACTTTATTGTAGTTCCATGTGCTTTGCTCTAACTGGCTGCCTGGCTTAGTCCTTGGGCTTTTCCTTCAGTGTTTGCAGCTCTTTTTGCTACTTTGTTACTCCCAAGTCTGAGGGAGTATGTGGCATACCACTGTCTTAATCCCTGTACATGATCATAAAAAAATAAAAATCCCTGACCACAAAAGTATGAGTAAAGAATGACCGAAGCATAAGGAATAAAGATATAAGGCAACACAAAGAAACACAGGATAGCAGTGATACAGTGAGAATGAGTGTAATAACTTCATTCACAGCATCCCAGCTGGCTACTCATTAAACAAAGACATCACTACACAGGTTGCTCTTCAGCAGAGATTTAAAGGAGGATAATATCATGTTACTTTTTACAAAGGACAGCTTGGGAGAATGTGTGGAGGTTACTATTAGAATAATGAAACATGTTGGCCATCCATGTTGGAGTTACCAGTAAGGCAGAGGTGTGGTTTGGTAGCATCATAAAATATGGGAAACATGCAGATTTTCGTACACAAGTATTCCAACCAGAAGCAGTAATCCAGGACTTCAGAGAAAGAACAGCAGCTTTCTTCCATTTGTTTTCTTTGGTACTAAAAATATCACAGAATCACAGAATCATTAAGACTGGAAACACCTTTAAGGTCATCAAGTCCAACCATCAACACAACACCACCAGGCCCACTAAACCATGTTGTGAAGTACCATGTCCACACAGTTTTTGAATACTTCCAGTAATGGTGACTCCACCACCTCTCTAGGCAGCCTGTTCCAGTGTTTGACCACCTTCTAAGTAAAGAAATATTCCCTAATATCCAATCTAAACCTCCCCTGG
>NW_010550890.1:0-770 GCF_000687285.1 Phaethon lepturus | reverse complement strand
GCTACACATTGTAACAGAGTTACATTATCATCCTCACCCCACCATTGTTCTCTTTTGCCAATATGTTACCAAACAGAATAGGGCTGTTTTTAAATCCTTGGGGGAGCATAGTCCAACACAACGGCACCTTTCTTCCCGTTGTGATGTTTTCCCATTCGAAGGCAAAGATTGTTTGGCTTTGCTCATCCACTGGGACACAAAAGAAAGCATCTTTTCAGTCCAAAACAGTAAAATAGGCATTTGTTTCAGGTACTGAAGTTAGTAAGGTGTAAGGGTTCAGTACAGTGGGGTGTATGTCCAGTCTTGTACTAGCTTATATTCTTCAGTACGAAGGTTCTTTACTGGTAAAATAGGAGTATTAAATTCAGATTGACATTCTCTAAGCAGTCTGTATTGCATAAAAGCTTTTATCAAGGCCTTCAGGCCCTTGCGTGCTTCCACTCTAATAGGGTACTGATTTACCCTTACCAGCTTTGCCCCCGGCTTTAGTTCTATTTTAATCTGAGTTACATTTTTCGCTTTACCTGGTTTCTTTGAGGCCCATGCCAAAGGAATTACTGCTTTCAGTATTGTGTCCGGGATGTTGTTTCCAGACTTTTCCAGAGTTTTATGTGTCAGTAGGCAGATTTGTGCCTTCCATGCCATTTCAGGTGGGATGTGAAGCTGTACAGAGTTCTCAGAAAAAGTTGCTTGTGCATTCAATTTACATAACATGTCCCATCCTAGCCGTGGAAAGGGACATTCTGGCATATATAGAAACTTGTGAGTTA
>NW_010550889.1:0-14549 GCF_000687285.1 Phaethon lepturus | reverse complement strand
CCCTTGGACGGACCTTCGTCAGGGTCCTCACAGGGTTCCTGTCCCTCGCATTCCAGAGCCCCATACCTGTTGTGTAAGGGCAGCTGGGACGGTGAGGGAGGCCCGGAGGGAATTCACCGACCTCTCCGAGGAGGGACCTGCTTCCATTTCCCCTCATCTCTTAGGTCCTCTCCTTCTGCCCGGCAGCAAGAGGCCAGGGGATCCCTTGCTGCTTGTGAGGCCTCCACCGGCTGCCCCTGCTTCAGGGAAGCATTTTAACAGAATGAAGAACGCTCAAATCATTTCAGATTTTCTTCTTCCTTGCAAAGAGCTTTTTTCCCCTTCTTCAAGCTCTACCCTCAAATAACAATTTTTAATTTCTTGAGTTCCAGTCATTAAGGTATCTAGATGCATTGATTTAAGGAATAAATCCCTGAGATAAACTGAGATTCCATTTGTTCAGCATTTCTGCAAATCATACATTAGTATCACAAGTCAGGACCCGTACAAGGAAGAACATAACTGAGACACCTTTGATGAGGAATTACAGACATTCACAAGCTTTCGATGAGATCTCACAGGTCACCAGTGTTACTGAGTTAAAGGCAGGTGCAGAATCCCTGAGATGCTGCTACACTGCTTTCACTGCTTGTGAAACACCGTATTTCCTATTTTACTTAGCACACACATTTGCTGGTTAGAAAATTTTTGTCAGTATCATTCCCTGATAGAAAAGACAGTTAATTTTTTTTTTAATTACTTTCTGTCTGCTTAAGCCAAATTAGAATATTTTGAAATGTTATCTGTTGCTCATCTTCAATAAAAAATGTAGCTCATTTTCCCTATCATCTCATTACCTTTTAAGTATTATATTTAGGTTTCTGTCCTCCCAGATCAGTCCGAGTACCTAGAAGAAAGCTTGTCAAATAATTCAGTGTTGCTTTTCCTCTAATATACTTGGACTATATGAGGGGAATATAATCATTCAGATATACAGGTAGGCAGCCATCAAGATCCAAAGTTTTGGGGTAGCATAACAAAAACATATTTTTGCATTGAATTTAATGACAATGAAACTAAGTGAAGAAAACTAAATAAAACAAATCGTAATTTGTGTCAGTTCACATTTGGAAATGCCAAAATATGTAATTTTGACTCTTTCCTTATCTAAATCTCCCATAATTTTTGGAACAATTAATTTTGCATTTTTATGTCATATATATATATGAATATATGTGTGTAAAACCTAACTTTCATTACAACTTCATTCAAAGTCATAAATCATTAATAAATTGTTCCAGATTAAACATTCCTCTTCTTTTTAGATGTGCTATGTATAAATCTCTTTAAAAATGTAGTGAATCCTAAAGACATTTCCCCAGCACCCTTTGTAATATAAAGACATTGTAACAGTGTTTCATTTCTTACATTAAATGAAGCAGGAGTCCTCTGTGAACAGAAGTCCAATCATGAAAAACAAGGGGCAAATAATAGTTTCACAGTTCATCTTAATTCTGGTAATTCTGACCTTTGGATTAAGAAAAATTCAGAGCTACTTCAGCTGAATTCTACTGTCTGTACCTCATTCACCGTGAACGTTAACAAGATAGGGTGAACTGATTGTCATTTTGCTTCATTAAAGTTGTCTCTTGAGTCTAGATGTTGCCAAGTTCTTCCAGTCTTTGCTGAACTCTGGCAAAGCTTGGAAGTGCTTGGCAGTTTCCTGAGGCAACTTTGAAATTGCAGAACGACTTGAACTAGCAATGAAGGAAGTATCTGTGCATCATAATAGCTGTACCCTACCTGTTTACACTGCTTATCTCTTCTTTGCATTCTTTTAACAATTTCATATTCTATCCAGTTTGACATAAAAGCAAATCTAAAAAGTCTTCTTATGTGGATTCTTATTCTTTGATTGAGATATTTCACCTCCCGGGAGGTTATTCCAGAGTGCTGGAGTTTATTATCTACCACACAAAATCTTTTCTCTTGCAGTCAGTGGACTATTGCAGGGTTTTTTGTTTCAGTCTTCAGAGATGAATGAGAAGGGTGAGGCTTTTCGGCAGAGAACATTCAGGGGAAAAAATAAAATAAACCCAAAACCCACTCACACAGCAGAAAAATTATGAGACTCTCAGGTTACTTCTGAAACCTCAGAAAAAGAATTGTTCATTCAGACATTATACAATGTTTTGGCTCAGATGTGATACTTTCTGATATGTTTCCTACAGTCTGGCTTTTTCCATTTTATGTTTACTCCCATCCCTGTCTTTACTGTTCAGGATTCTCATTTCACTCCCAAATACCTCCCAAACTTAGCATTTACCTCGTCGCTGGCAGGCGTTACCCTTGACCAGCCACCAGCTAATTCCAGTCTATACTGTCCCAGTCTTCTCTGAATTTTGTGTATTCTGACCCAGCTGATATTATTTCACCTTTGTCCATTGCCAACCCCCTTTGTTTCACAACAGCCTATATACAGCAATCTACCTCCCTGCTCTTCACAAGCCTTGCTCTTCTACTTTCTGTATTTAAATCAGGCTTCTCCATTTGTTGAGCCCAGGAGACCAAATGCTGAAAGAATGGAAAAGAAAGGCTCCTTGCTCTCATGCAGCGCAGACTCAGCTCTGTGAACTCTCTAAGCTCATCTGGGCCTAGGGCTTCAACGGTAGAACATGAATGGAAACTTTTATTATCATAAGCATGGTAAAATTCCTACCCGGGACACAAAGGATGTATCTGCTATAGAGGTTTCAAGTCTTTTGTGGACAATAGCTTGGGGAGAGGGAGAAAAAAAGAGGTTACTAATTTGATTCAGCATAGCCAAAACAAAGAATATGCTTTGTCTTCAGAGATTGAAGATCTGGTTTTACTTGCATTTTTTTTTCAGAAAAACAGCTTTTGTCAAGCATATGTTGTGGAATGAATGTCTCCATCCAAAACTTTGCCAAAGTAACGGGTACCTGCACAGGGTGTGCTTGAGTAGCTGTCCTCCTTATTAACCACTGGGGCTATCAGGTTCTATATACTAAGCTTGATGCTTTCATTTGGCCATAAAATGCTCAAGTAGTCTCTTTCTTTTTTCCTAAGATGGCTTCGAAATGGAACTGAAATCGACATTGAAAGTGATTATCGCTTCAGTTTAATAGAAGGAAGTTTGATCATCAATAACCCCAGTGAAATGAAGGATTCTGGACAGTACCAGTGTTTAACCACCAACATGTTTGGCAGTATTTTAAGCAGAGAGGCTGTTCTTCAGTTTGCATGTGAGTAACAATTTTTTTTTTAACATGGGTAAATTAAATCTTTACATTGCTTGATAAGGCTCTAAATTGGAATTTGAATACATTACACAAAAGTTACACTGTCTACTTTGTTGGGTTAGGATCTCAAAATTAGAAATAAAATGCTTAGTGGGAAAGAGTGGGTTTCTGTGGACTTTTTACTTTTAAAATAGAACCAGATATCAGGGAAAATAACTCTAGTACATGATCCGAAATGCTATTCTTTAATGATGTACTTGAATACTCCACAATGATATATTTCACTCATTGCTAGTTTCCTGAAACATTTATCATTTTGCCACCACTATCTGAGCAAGAGAGAAAGAACTGTAAACTTAGGAACAGAGTGGGATAAACTGCCTATATATCTGTAGGATAGTCTGCACCTATAACTATGTGTGTATGGGCATGGTTTTGTATGTATATAAATATACGTTTCATGTCCATGTTTATGCATAAATATCATGCATGCATTCATACATTATGAGTCTGAGGTGGGTTTTTTTAGTTGTAAATGGAAACTGAAAATATCGTAGCTTTTGAAATCATTCACTGCAATGTACTTTCCAGAAGCTATCAACAATTCATGATCCAGAGGAAATGTTATGGTCTATTTACAGCATGCTTTTTTTCAAACATATTATTAGGAAAAACAGGCCAAAAATTTCAAATATTCTACCTCCGACCCTGACTGCCCTTCAGCACCTTACATGAAGGCAACGAAAACCATTTTAGTGCTTTATCTAGGTATATCCAACCATGAGAGCTTTTTAAGAGGCAGGGATACAAAAAGAACTCCATCCGAATTTCTCAGATGCTGCTGAAAATAAGACATTAACATGAAACATGAGGCAGATATTCATATAACCACAGCTGGAAAACAGTGGGTTTAAAGACAGGTTGCCTACCTGCATGTCTACTAGCACATGGTGAGGTGA
This sequence comes from Phaethon lepturus, assembly GCF_000687285.1. Classification (NCBI taxonomy): domain Eukaryota; kingdom Metazoa; phylum Chordata; class Aves; order Phaethontiformes; family Phaethontidae; genus Phaethon; species Phaethon lepturus. The sequence goes on along the minus strand of NW_010550889.1, from coordinate 10,348 downwards.
ACTCAGCAGAGACAGTGTGAGGTCTAAGATTCTTCCTTAATCTACTCCTCCCTGGTAAAGGCAGACCTCTCAAATCTATAGCTTTAGCCTTATCTGCTGCAAATCCTGTCAAGGTATTCATTAGCAAGACCATGGCACTATCCACCTAATTGTGAACTGGGAGCAATACCGACATTTGTCAAAGTTTCCTAGTCCCAGGGCAGTATGTTTAAAACTCTAAACAACGCAACAGTGGTCTTACCACAGTATTTTTCGACCTCAGTCTTAAATGTAGCTCTTAGAAAATTCTGCTACATTTTGTCTTTTAGACAAGAAAATTACCATAAAACAATCACTTGATAAGAGAATCTAACAGGTGGTAAATATAGATAATTCCAGGGCTCTAAACCTCAGATTTCTGTTCCTATTTCAGGAGCATGGCTAACAGGTGACCATTTGACTTCCAGCTGAAAAAAATTAGAGAAAAAGTGAGAGCTGGAGTTCAAACAACAGAAGCCCTATGGGTTTCAGTAGCTACATTCACAGTTCATTCAGGACTCCATATACTTCTAGTTACAGTATCATCCCCTCCAATAAAACAAATTTAGATAAGGATGAAAAAAAAAAAAAAAAGAAGAAACAAGAGGTTGGGTTTGGGGAGTTTATTTTTATTGGATTTTTTAATTATTATTAGCTTGCACACCTGCTTTTGAAGGTGTCAAAGTTGTGATACTACAATGGCTTGAAAGGGATTTCTGTTCATTATTTACTTGGGTTTTGTAATGAAAGCCTCTCAGGCAAGGTTGCTGGAGGAATGCTAGCTAGAAGAACTGAGATGTAGCAAAAAACTTTGCAGAAATTGCAAGAGAGAAGAGGCTGTTATAAACATATATAAATCTTTAAAAGATAGAGAGTCATAATGGGTTTTAGTTCTTTTAGAAGTTCGTAAACCACCCCTTCACAAGAGCAATTTCAATTTCAATGTGTATTTGTAGTTCAGCTTCTTTATAGCATGACAATCTCTCTTCTGCTCTTGATCTTAAGCAGCTGATGTGTTCCTGTTGAAACAATATTTGCATCATGCAGCAACTCACCGTATAAATTGGTGTCACTGTATTGTAAACTCACAGCAAGCTATCAGAAGCTTATATCACAGAAATGTTTCAGTAAGTCAGATCCAAAATAAATCTAAAATAAAGATTTTAATTGTAATTTCAGCTTTAAAACATCTAAGGCACTGTCTCAAATTTGACCAGATAGTTTAGATAAATTTCTTGAAGCCAAGAATGGGATACTTGCATCCTGATATCTTGGGTGATAAAAAGTTTACACTGGTTTCCAAACTGCTAATAGTCCTTATTTCCTTTAGGTAACTGAAATGTGCTTTTCAGATGCTTAAAAGGAATATCTTTACAGCATGAAAGAACTTTATGATTTAAAACATAGTATTTTGAGACCTCTTACTTCATATCTAGAGAAACTTCTGTAGTGTAATCACAATCTTTCTGAAATAAATTAGGAAATTTTCCATATTAAGATATTTTAACCAGGGGATATATAACATCACATTTATTAATAACTCTTTTTCTTGCATTTACGTTCATTAATTGCCTGAAAACAACCTTGGGTGAGGTAGTACACAATTAAATGGTATTTAGATTAGACTATGTTCATTCAGTAATTAGCATTGAGCTCTAAAGCATTATATAGATAGGTAGAGACGGACTAGACAAAGATTAGCTTACGTTACCTTGATATAAATGTAAGAATTTATAAAATGTCATGTTTGTGATGTAAATACTGTAAGATAAAATTTCAGTATAGTTGAAGTAGGACATTTTATGGTATTGCTTGTTAACAGCAGGCTTGCATGTCTCCAGTTATTTTCGGCAAGACAGAAAATAAAGCACTGAAAAAGATTTTTTGTAAGAAAAGGTCCTAACCTTAAAGTAATTAAAATAATTGGTGCCCTGAAATTTTACTGGGCCCTAATGGCTTGAAGGGTAATTTATAATCCCAAGGATAAGATAAGGCATTTCTGATGATGAGCTACAAAGATACACATAATGGCATTCCGTTTCCCTTTTTCCACTGAAAGCCATGGATTCCAGAAGCTTAGAAACTTAACACTTTCACAGAAAAATTTTAAAAATTAGGTTCATGGACTTGCTTGAATGCGTGGTTTTTACTGCTGTGGAAAATAGTTACGTCTTTGCAATTTGAAGAGTTGTTCTTCTAATTAAAGAGGAATGGCATACAGCTCAAAAGGAAACAGCAGGGACCATTAAACAAAGCCTTGGACACTGTCTTACAGGAAAAAGCATGTTCCGTAATGTGCTTATGCAAAATATCACAAAACTTGAAAAAGGAGAGCATTTTTATTGCATTGGCTTTTTGTTTTCTCACAATTGCATGTCCAAAAGCTCGGTTGCTATAGTTATTGTAATGTAGTTGAGCATTGGTTATGCATTACAAATATAAATGTTTATGTACTATACCTTCTGCATATACGTACATAATTAAAATAGGACTTTGAAATACTTATACAATGTCTTTGGATTTGAAAGAGAGAAAGATATAAAATGAACATTATTTTACAACATTTGAAATAGCCTCCTGTATCACTGGTTGTTCTTATGGAGCAAAGTGGAAAGACCAGTTATGTGCAGTTAAAGGTCTGCTCAAAATTTTAAACTATAATAGCAAATATTTATGAAAATTTAAACACAGAATAAGTTCTCTTTTTTTCTCTTCTTTGCATTTCCTATGATCTCTCATGCCCAAGGTCATGCTGTTTTATGGTATTTTAAGAAAGTAAGGAAAAAGGAAAAGAGAAAAAACACCCATGCTGCAACAGAAATTAAGGAGAAATATTTTTCAATAAAAGCAAATATTTGCCAGGAATTTTTTTGTCTTTAATAGAATTTTATGCAAAAAAATTGGAAAAAAGCACCCAAAGATAACACTGACAAAATATCAAGCAAATCAGAATTCTTGATCGCAAAAATTTTATGTTTAAAATCACCTTTCAAAAGTTTACTCATAGCAGGCTGTTAAGGAGATAAAAAGCTGTCAGTGTGCTACAGCCTCAAATGCATTTTATACTTCACAATCACAAGGAATAGTTCCTATACGAAGTATATTGTTTTCTTAACAAGATTCTAATCAGCTCATTAAAATGTAAGAGTGTTCGAGGAATGATTACTGAATTCCTTTAGCCCATCTTAACATTAATGGATTTTGTAGTTCTGGGTGTGACTAGGGATATGAAAGAGTTCCTTAAAACCCAAATACATATTTAAAGATTCTGCAGTCAATGGAAATAGAAAAAGACAGTTATTCTATCTTAACTTTTTACTACATTAAGAAAAAATATGTATATATATGAAGGCAAGAGCATCAGCCAAATAAAGCAACCAGGGCAAACTTATAGTTGCTGCAAGCAGAATCCCAACTTTGTTGAGCACCTAGTAATTTTAAAAACTGCATAACTGCAGAAGTGTTTTGAGAATATGAAACAATAATAAATTGTAAAAGTTTTATGAAATAACTTATACACTAAGCACATGTACATTGTTAGACAGTCTTAGTTTTGTCTCATCTCTTCTCATTTCTGTTAGAAAGTTGTGATATCTAAAAGGAGGATTTAAAAATTAAACTTTAATATTAGTTTCTTGATGCTGGCTACTTTTGGTATCTGTACATGAGCTAAAAAATAATGTGACTTGAATCTGGTGGAAAATTAAAAAAGAAAACAAACAAATTAAACTTTAATATTAGTTTCTTGATGCTGGCTACTTTTGGTATCTGTACATGAGCTAAAAAATAATAAGTGACTTGAATCTGGTGGAAAATTAAAAAAAAAAACAAACAAACCAGAGATTCCAGACTGACTAACTCTATCTGCCTTACTGCACAACAGAGGCATATTTTTGTGTTGCATTTCAAAGCCTCTCTTTGGAACAGTGTGCTACAACTTTGGCTACAACAGTGGATGTATCTTGTGCTTACTTTTGCCACGTGTACAATCTCTTTATTACATTAGGTGTCAAAACAAAATTGCTTTTCTCTATCTGTGCACTATTCAACCTTTCACAAGCCTACCATCTCTGTGATATTTATAGCTTGGGCTAAAAAAATAGAGAAATAGTAGTGGGAAATAACTTACCATCTGTCATTTATGGAACTCCTCACTACAATTTTATTAATCTAATGGTCACTGGTTTCTTTGTATCATTTTCCCTTTTTTTTAATTAAATCTATTTTCTCATTTAATCTACAGAAAAAGGTATTGATGAGATACAATTTAAATGTCCTTTTCCAATTGATAAGCTACCATGACATGACTGTTCAGCAATGTACAGAATAAGAAGTCATCCATGATACAGATGCATAAATCAGTAGTTTTCAGGGGACACAACCTATGCACTGCCCATTCCATCACAGCACACTTCTGACAGCCTGTTAGCGAGTTCACCTCCTAAGAAATTAGTTTAATGATCCATACTTTCTTTCTCGCCATCATCCTCCCTGGACATCTTGCTTGGTTTACTCCATGATTTCTTAATATTAATTTGGAAAGAGCTGATTGAATTACAACCCTCTATACCTGAGAAAAACATTGATTTCTCATGTTAATTTGTGAATATGCAACATAACAAAATATTTGATCACATCATAATATCAACATTTTCTCCTAAACCATACAAAGCTAAACAGTATCAAATAATATAAAAGAAAGATGAGAAAAAGCTGAAGTGGGGAAAGAAATCAGAATGCAACTAGTCATACTTTCATTTCTAAAAATGTCCCTGGTCATCCTGTAATACAGCATAAGTTGTGCATTGCTTTGCTTTAAAATCATCACAGCAATGTGAAGAATATTACTATTTTGGGTAAAAATATCTACAGTTACAATAGTTATTTACATTATAAAACTTTTGGATTTCTTTCTGTATAATTTCAAGATACTGTTTTTAGGAAATACATGCTTAAAATGCATCTGTAAACCAGGCATATATGACAGAAAGAGTTAAATGTATATAGGACTGGTTGCATTTTATTCATAGTTTATTAATTGAAGAATATAATTCAGTGGACCTGAGGTCAATATAAATTTGTGTCACACTCCACAGTTTCAGCTAAATGAAGACTGAGGAAATTGTGTTATCTTACTGAAGGAAGGGATCTTACTTCTAGTTCAGATGTGAAGACTCTTCTTCCTATCTCTTCCATTATTTATTTGTGGAAAGTGGGACAACTTCACAAGGAAAGATTGTGAGATCTTTCTTACAAAAGAAGATTTCAAGGCTAAAGTCTTCAGTGACTGTAGCACTTGAATCGAACCCCTGGGCCACAGTTTCCCACATAAATGTTCAAACCACTTGCATGTATCTACTTTACAATTCTGCAAATCTGGCTCTTTCTTACTTTCAGAAAGTATTTTAAACTGTAGGATATGTAATTTTTCATATAAACATGGTGAAAAAAGTGAAGCCTTGAGCCAAATTGTAACCTTTTGTTTAATTTCAACTTTGGAAAGACAAGTTATTTGAATTGTAGTTATTTGAATTATGTAGTCATATTTTTTTTTTATAGAAACATTCAGCTTATACAAGTAAGTTCAATGATGCAAGATGCTAAGAACTTTGGCCCTAGTCTAAAAAAAAAAATTAATCTTAAAATATTTGCATAATCTTTTGAAGTTGATGGGATGGTATACATGCTGAAAATTAAGCACATGCTTAAATTCTTTGTTGTTGTTAAACATGAGAATTTCTAAAGCAAGAGTTGAAACATTCTGTATGGATTTGTTACCATAGTGTCACGGTGACAGACACATAATAGGTTTAATTAAGCTTTCTGCCATTCATTTCTTAATCCTTTCTTTCTTAAAGTGAATAAATAGCTTAGAATGATAAACTTCATGCCTTAAAAATAGCAGAACTCATTACAACTTTTATCTAGCAGCTCTCAAAAAAGCTTTCCTGTTGGAAAAGATAGCTCTGGGTTCATCACTGTGGCTATGGTGAATCTGATGAAAAATGCCTTTGACCTTGCTTTACATCATAGGTGAATCTTTCATCCAAGTCTGAAAGCAAGTCTGGAGAAATAAATAAAATCAACACATGAAAGGTCATCTAAAACTGTGAATGGCAAAATGGCAAAATTCATGAATATTTATCAGTTGTTCAAATTTTCCAACAGACCATTAATGAGCATTGCCAGACAGCAAACCTTATGGGAGTTCAACTGTATTCAGGAGTGATATCCACTGAAAGCTTCAGGAAAAAAAATATACACCTTGTCTCCCTGAACTCCCCTTCTGCACAAAACATGCAGCATATCTTCAGAAATGGTGTCCTTACCCTATCTACAGTAACTTCTCTATAATAGCATAAGACCAGCCAAGAGCTCTGGTAGATTTGTTACATGTATTTCTGTCCCTTTAGTTCTGCTTTTGAAGATGTCTGTGAATTGCAGTAAGTTTCTATTTTTCCATTGCTTCATCAGCACTAAAAGACCAACTGACTTGGCCCTGTATTAGATCACTTTAAAGAGCAGAGGAAACCCAATTCTTTTCTATCTACAAAAACAAATGCTTTCTTTCCTTGAAGACAAGAGGAGGGTGAGGAAATTCTCTTTTATCTTCTCTCTGTTGCTTTGAACCAGTGTCTTGTCAGTTCCAAAATGGTTTCTGTGTCTATGCTAGTAAATTAAACATTTCCTAGCACTGAGAACAAATCATATGGAGAGGTCCACATCCATACTTCTAAACTCTTTTTTCTTCCAAGACACAGAGTACTTCTAAACTATCTCTAATGAATGGCCCTTAGTCACTCCTGCTAACACCCAAAATGTGACAAGAATTGTCTTAGAGAAGGTTGTGATCCCACCACAGAATCCTGTGGACACTTCTAACACTGTGACAGTGTCCATGATGGAAGTCCAGTGCAGGAGAGTATTTCCTGATACTTTTTATTATACTCATGTAGACAGAGTCTAAGTATCTTGAATTGAGAGTCTTCCTCATACTAGGGAAAATGCATACACTACATCTTTAATATATGGATCAGCCAACTCATAGTTATATGAAATAGTATAATTTTGACTTTTACTATGTGAAGAAAATTATGAAAAATTTTAATGCTAAAAAGCACTAAATAAAGCTACTTAAATTTTGGCCTAGTTTGTGTCCATCCTTCTTTAATTCTCAGTCTGCATCTTGATGTTTCAGTTATAAAATACTTGGGACAGACATCTCTTAGGAGATTAAGCCTGAAGAATCTGAGCTACACATAAAGATTCTGTAGGGTGGCACTCAGGAACATGAGAAGATTGTACTAACCAGCACTGCGTTCCCGAGATATTCTGTAAGGCAAAAACAAGACTTCCCTTGTTCTCCTGAAAGAAGCTGGTGTCCTTACAAACAACAAAGTCATTCATTTCAGCACTGGTGAGGCCGGACTGAACACACTGTGTTCAGTTTTGGGCCCCTCATTACAAGGAGGACATTGAGGTGCTGGAGCGTGTCCAGAGAAGGGCAACGAAGCTGGTGAGGGGGCTGGAGCATAAGTTTTATGAGGAGCAGCTGAGGGAACTGGGGTTGTTTAGTCTGGAGAAGAGGAGACTGAGGGGAGACCTTCTCGCTCTCTACAACTACCTGAAAGGGGGTTGTGGTGAGGTGGGTGTTGGTCTCTTCTCCCAAATAATTAACAGCAGAACGAGAGAAAATGGCCTCAAGTTGTACCAGGGAACGTTTAGACTAGATATCAGGAAAAATGTCTTTACCGAGAGAGTGGTCAAACATTGGAAGAGGCTGCCCAGGGAGATGGTGGAGTCACCATCACTGGAGGTGTTCAAAAAACATGTAGACATGGCACTTCAGGACATGGTTTAGTGGGCATGGTGGTGTTGGGTTGGTGGTTGGACTCGATGATCTTAAAGGTCTTTTCCAACCTTAATGATTCTGTAATTTTGTGATTCCTTCACTTCATCCATTTGGCTTTTTTGTGACGAAATCACACATTACCTCAGCCTGAGGAGAGCATTTTGACAAAGCCAAGAGCCAAAACACCAGAAGCTCTAAAGCAGCAACCTAGAAGTGTTTATTCTTTTGCATGGTAGTATTAGAATGAAGGCAGCTTGAAAAGTTGCGGTCAGATCCCTAATTAGGTATTAAACATCAACACAGTGCAAATTTGATTCTCATTATAATAGGTTACTAGCTTCAGAAAAGGGTACCAGTTCTGGACATAGTCCATTGAGCAACATTTATTATCTCATTCTATTTGAATTGCACATAGACATAACTTCAACCTCACTGATCCTTGTATCCATCAAATACCAAAAAAGTTATGATTGTTTCAAAGTATTTGAATGGAAATGAGATTTATTAATCTTGTCAAGTTCATTTATTGCTACATAAGTTTTGATGCCAAAGAAGTATTCTGAGATTTACGTTCTTCTCAGTCTTTAACTCTGAAAATGTACTTTAAACAATACATTTTATATTTTGTGTTCTGTGGGAGCATTAATAGAAATCAGTCATGTAGGGAGACACAGTTTGAAATGTAATTACAGCAATCATTTAAAGATGCATAGTACATCTACTAACTTGTCATTATAGCATTGTGCATTTCTCTGCAGGACTGGAAGGCTGTTGTTTAACCTGCCTACAACCTACTTACCTATCTTTCACAATCTAATCTATCATGCTAATGAACCATTAGTCTTGGCATTTAAATATAGATGACAAGAATTAAGAGTAGCATTACTAAATAGCAGAAATTTTAAAAGGCTGACAGAGAATTCTGTGCCAAGACCAGACAACACTTTCTAAATTTCCTTTGCAAGTTCTAACTCAGATTGACTTTTGGCAATTATCATGTCATCCCTCTACTTACAGCCTTCCAGGTGTTGCATGTTGTGGTGAGAAGTACTCTATCTTCTTTCAAATTAAAAGTGTAGTTTTACTTGAAATTTCTTGCATGGTATTTTTAGTGCTACCATGGCTCCTGCCCTCACTATGCTCCCTCCATTGTCCTGACACAGCTGTATTGTGGTTTTCCTGAGAAACAGATCAGGCTCCTGATTCAGCTGAGAAATAAACTTGTCTGACTTATTCTTCTGTGCATAAACGCAGGTGCACAGGTACTTTGGATAACACAAGGGACAGAGCGCACAAGGCTGGGAGGGAAGAGGAAAGAAGTTGACAAGGCATTTAAGCTGACCTACTCAGCAACAGCACTGAATATACAAGCAGGAGTCACTTTTGATAATAATTTTGGAACTAAGGGAAATCTTCTAGGAAAAAGTTGAGTTCTAGCTGGATTAATAACACTGCAGAAGAGGTATTAAGTTTAAGAAAAGCCTACAATTAATGAAGGAGACTGATGATAAAAGAAAACAACATCTGGAAGGTTGTGAAATATATGGATAAAATGAGAATTAACAGAAGTCAAGCTGAGTTAGACTGCCAAAGGAAATTAAAAGAAATACAGATAAGCTTTTTAGCTAGGTTAATAAAAATTAATAACAAAAGAGCGATGTATGATAGGATAGAAATAAAGATAATCTACATATGACCCCAAATTCAACGCCCGCCTTTTTTGTAAGGATGGAATAGCTTATACAAGCTGATTCCATATGAAGCATGAGATACCAGAAACAGAAAGATACACAGCATTCAGTTTGGAGAAGGGAGAAGACAAGAATGGTAATAGTAAATCCACAGTTAAAACATACTAGTTGATAAAAGCTGAGGATCCTACAACATCCATGAGTTCTGTCCACAAAGTTTAGTACATCAGTGATAAGACTTCATAACAGCGTGCAGTTCCAGGACCAATTTGTCCTTTGTTCTTCTTGATATTTTCACTAATATTCAGAGTACAATGATAAAATTAGTTAAATTATCTAATGCTACAAAGACATGAAATATTGTCAACACAGAAGTTGTATTCTCAACCATAATAATGATACATTTGATTTGTAATATATTGCACTAAAATTCACAAAGATGGTAATCATAGAATCACAGAATCACAGAATCACAGAATCACTAGGTTGGAAAGGACCTTCAAGATCATCAAGTCCAACCATTAATCCAGCGCCACCATGTTCCCTAAACCATGTCTTGAAGCGCCACATCCACACGTTTCTTGAACACCTCCAGAGATGGCGACTCCACCACCTCCCTGGGCAGCCTGTTTGAATGCCTGACCACCCTCTCAGTGAAGAAATTTTTCCTAATATCCAATCTAAACCTCCCCTGGCGCAACTTGAGGCCATTTCCTCTTGTCCTATCGCTAGTTACTTGGGTGAATAGACCAACAACCACCTCACTACAACCTCCATTCAGGTAATT
>NW_010550888.1:0-10003 GCF_000687285.1 Phaethon lepturus | reverse complement strand
CCATGGGGGAAGCTTCTGGCAGCTTCTCACACAAGTCGCCCCTGAGCCGCCACTGTTAAAATCTTGTCACACAAACTCGATACAGGTATCAGAAAATATCTTGAACAAAATGGCATTGCTAGGGGTTGGGGGTGCAACTTCATACATGCCTTATTCTCTTCTTTGGCCACTGCGGCACGCGAAGTTAAATGGACCTTTGACCCAAACCAACGTGGCTATGTGCTCGTGTGACGGACTGAGCTGGGTAGTATGGGATGCTGCTACATCTCTCATTTTAACATCTTTTCTCATGACAAAGACTAAAACTGCCAGGATTTTAGATATGCACGATTTGGAATATTTGTCTTGAAGGCCTTATAAGGAATGATCTTTTAAGGGTGTTTACACTGGATTGGTTTAAGGATCCATCTAACCTGGCATCTAGGAGTACCCACAGTACTTTCCAGCAGCTGCAATATGTGAAGATGTCTTGTTGCTTAAAATTTCTTTGCCAGGCACTTCAAATTTGAGAAGAAGTGTCTTCAGTCAGCATTCCGAACGGCTGCATTGCTCTCTTCGCTACCCAGTAAAATGCAATCCCCCGGCTTGATGCTGCTCATTACATTCCCAGAGCATAACTTCAAATGGTGCGTGAAACATTTTGCTCCTTGCTCCGGACACCCGGTGGTTTTTGGTGCTAGGCAGCCCCACATTTCATGTGGGAGGCGGAGGTACCTTCGTGGCAATCTGTGCACGGTTTTGCAAAGCTTTTTGATGTCCTTCAGAGTGAAAGTTGCCAGTGGAAAGAAAGGTACACAGTTATTTGAGTCACAGTTTGAGGCAGACAGTTGATCTTCTGTAATGTGATTTATATCATTGTGTGTGCTGCCATCGTATGAGATGGTTTTTTCCACTGCAAGGCATTTGTGAGACCTCCACCCCTTGCATTTTTTGCCTGCCTGTCAGTCTGCTTATCTTTCCATTTTATTTAATGAAAAACACTGTTTTTGACCATGCTCTCCTCGGAGATTGAACACACCAGGCCAGGCTCCATGTACCTCAGGTGGTGGATGTACGCTGGCTGCCCTGAAGTCACCTGGGGGAAAACAAAGAGGAAAAGCTCGCTATCTCCCTGTGATGGATTACTAACCCATCCCTGTGATATTCCAGAGAGAACAGACATGCAGCCCATGCTGAGCATGAATTACTGCATCCTATTATAATGGGAGGAGTTAAAAAAAAAGGAGAACTTCTCCAGATAATCAGCACCAGCTGCCACTTGTGGGGTACCTCCATCCTCCAGGCAAGCTACAGCTGTGATTCATGCCACATCCCACGTTGTTGCCTGCCCTTAACATCTAAACAATATGACATGCTCTGCTTTAGTACATGGATATTTCTTCCTCACGTGTGAGATTCCGGCTGCTCACCAAAGATGTAACTCATCTGTGAGGAGAGCGATGGACGAGGGGAAAGTGGGGGAAAGTTTCCGGAGAGTCTCTGGATGGGAGACATGGATCTTCTTTTCTGCGTCAGCTCCGTGTCAGGGTAATTGGAAGCAACAAGGCAGCACTGGAAAATGCTGTCACGGATCTTAAGCCTTTGTGGGAGCCACTCCTCGTAATATATGGAGTGCTTAAAAGAAGCCGTGACAACTCCAGCACACGGCTGACATGCTGAGCCTTTCACCTAAGCCAGCGAGGCAGGAAAAGAAGCTGAAAAGTTTCATGCAGTCGCAGGAAGAAAAGTCCCAACGTTGTTTTAGAGGAGAAGAGAGCAGAGAGGGTAATGGAGACATGGTAGTTTGTAGCTGGGGAGGCCAAAATTCATCAGAGTCTGCATTTCATTTATGAAACATAGCATGTGCTTGCTCAGATAGCAGCAGATGGAGTTCAAGGGGTCTTTCCTAGTCCCGTGTGCCTGAGACACTCCCCACCGCTGGCACAAGGGAAACAGGCATAGTCAACAGCAACCGCAGGACATTTGTGCCTCAGCAGGAGCTCCTCGAGCAGCACAGTGTGCCCACAGCTCCTGCCAAGAGCTGGTGAGTACACAGGCTGCTACTCCACACGTATCTTCACAGGCTGACCCTATTCCTCCTGCAACATCCCACGGACCAATGCTAAGCTTACCAGGTATTGGTACGGTTTTCTTTCCTTCTCTGGAAGTTTTCTTCCTTGGAAGGGAAGTCTCTTTTCCTTCTTGAAAGTTGTGTCGTGGCTCATGTGTGTTTTTTCTATGTTTCTGGCACTAGCCTTCAGCCCAAACACTACCGCAGCCTGCTCTACACCCAGCAATTTATAAAGCCCCAGACGTGTAATCTTCACCTTTCAGGAGAAGATGGACCTATGGAAAGTGTTTTTTTTCTGCTGAGGAAATACCATTTGCAGACTCAGGAGCCCTAAGCCCAGCCCAGGGAGTCACCCCTTTCCAGCCAGTTACTGCATAAGGGCAGCCACGGATGACCAGTGCTTGGCATCTTCTTTGCTGGCACCGAGGGCCACCCAACATAAATAAGAAGCCATGAGACAGAAGTAGCGTGTGCTTGTGTTAACTGGTCTCGGTGGATTCTTACTGCCTAGGTTTTTCTGAACGCTGTTTGGTCTCACCTCACCTTTAAACCTTCTTTAGAGTTTAGGACCTGAATATTTCATTTGTATGCTTGTTCCTGTGTAAGGACAGCTGCTGCAGAGGGTGAGCCCTACGCACCACCAATTTGCTGCAGGCTTTTGGGCTGGAAGTTGCACTCTCTTCTCCTCCAAAATCATCCCTACTGCACCTCCCATGAGCACTGGGCACTGGGCACAGCAGGAGGGGAGTTAAAATGAACCCGCTCAAGAGGAATGAAAAGCAGGAGCTCTCAAACAGTGTCGCATGCTCTGGCTGGGCTGTAATTCCATCCACGATAGCTTATGCCGTTCTCAACCTCATCCTTTGATCACTTCTGGAAAGGCGATGGATCTGGGCCCTCCACCAACGACCTGCCACCGGGGCCCAGCAGGGTGGATGGACAATGATGAATTGGTCTGAGGTAAGATGTCCTACTGCAAAACACATGTGTTACACATCTTCCCTCCCTCCTGCTCCTTGAAAGCTGTTGCAGGAACTGGGTTTCTTCTCTTTTTGTCTTGGAACCAGTAAAAACCCCAACACTTCAGGAGAAGGTGTGATTGTGCCGGTGTGCTGGAGTGGTGCTCAGCAGAATCGGTGCCCAGATGGGTGCGCAGCAGGTGAGTGATGCTCAGGAATCGCAGCTTGCTCCTCCTGTCCAGGACTAACCCTTGGCCGCTGCAAGAAAAGGGGATTTCTTCCTGACTGCTGTTAAACACCTCCATTTCTGTAGGGGAAAAGGAGTATTTGCAGCTTTGCTCATTTACCTCCGTGCTATGGTACCCAAATACTCTGACTCCAAGGGGTTCATCTCATGCACAGAGATAGAGGTGCAAGAAGTCCATAACAAGGGGCTCTGTGTAAAGGTGCTTCTGTCTGACTAGAGTGACATTACTTTTACTGCAATGAAGCCTGTAAGTTGTAAGAAAGGTCAGGATGTCACTCTGTTAAACATTACATGTGTAGGCTGAGACCTACCAAACTTGTTATCTAGACAGCTATGACAGATGACGGTCAGGAAAGGAAATATTACCATGGGAAAATGAGACTCAGAGAAATTGGATTTCTTGAACAAAAGCTTCAGGATTTGAGTAGCCTAGGTCTCCAGTGCCATCATCCCAATGCCTGCCTCTGGTAATCATTGTCCTGAAATTATTTCTTTGTATTAACGGTTTTCCATAATCCCTTGTGTTATTGCAGCTTGACACATTCTCTTACTGTGGTTCGTGGTGGATTTTGCTGTTGAGCCATGAAAATGAACAAGGGAGGTGGGAAACAGTTAGAGGAGCTAAAGCAAGGCTCTTTGGGGGATATGGAGATGTGGGATGTGCCTGAGGTTATGTGCGAGTCTGAAAGCAGTGGGAAAGCGTTGTGGTCATGGAGGGCAGTGCAGAATATGGGGGTGCAGAGGAAGGAGTGCATAGAAGAAGGGCAGCGAGGAACTGGGCACCCCTTCCAAGCCCCAAAGACTGTCAGCTCCCACCAAGAAGCAGCAGCAGCAGACCCCACGCAGGCGCCTTTCTGGTAGGCAGATGTTTCTATCGCGTGTTTGGCAACCATCGAGCGCCCAGGATCTGGCGGGGGGATGAGCGGAGAGAAAGATGCTGAGTGAGAGCAGAAGATGCAGCCAAAGCCTGGTGAGGCTCAACTGTCCATGTGCACTTTGGAGATGTGAATCTCACCTCAGAGCACCCACACATGAACACACACACCCCACCGCCCATGGCAGATGTCTTCAGAAGAGTTGCCCTGAACCGATAGGTTACAACTAATAATGGTGTTAGGCAGTTATTCTTCCCCATGTATTCTCCACGATTACAAAATTCAATGTAATTTTGTAAAACCTCTTCAGGGTAAGGGCTATCACTTTATTATGTGCCTGTGTCTTGTCAAATGTGGTGGGACCTTCAGTCATGACTGGGACATTTACATCATGATCACTGTTTCATGGGATTTGAACAAAAGCCCTTTGAAAAGGTAGTGATAAGTCTGAAGATCCCGTCCGGCTCTCCCAGAGGGAAACCGCCAACCCCAACTCAAAATGGAGACAAGGTCAGTGTCAGAAGAGCAATGTTTCAGGGCTTTTTTGGGTATTTTTAATCACCGAAAGAATACTAGAAATCTGCATTAATATAAATGAGAAGGCAGATATTTTTACTATAAAGTGCTCCAAAAGAAGTTAAATAGCATAAACTTGTATGCTGATACCAAGCTAAATGTAAGAATTAAAAGTAAGAAGCTCTGCATCTAAGGTTTTTGTGACCTCTTCCTTCTATAATTCTACCTTATGGTTTTGCTTCTTGGAATAACTTATGCTAATTTCTTTCTAGCAAAGGACTCAAAGGACTTCTAAGAAGTTTACAGAGGTCTTACCAGTTGACCACCCTTTTCATGTAACCTTGGGCTCTTGAACTCAATGTATTTCTGAGAAAGACTGTATGACATGGGGCCTGAAACAGCAAGGACTTGACCCAATGTCTGTGTCTGTGCAAATAAATGAAATGTGCCCAAGATTTTCCTGTGACTCTGAGGCCATCTGGCATGGAAGAGCTTGCATCCACGCTTTTAAATTTGAGTAGCCTGCAAATCTAGGTAGCTTCATCCCAGCTGCTTGTTGGGAACAGTTCTTGGCCTCTGTTAGATCCCAAACCACAGGTGAACATATTTACATGCCCAGAAATGTTCTCCAACACTTTTCATGAGCTGGTACAGAAATCGCTGTTGACTCCAGAAGCCTCTTCAAGAATTATGTCCTCTTTAAGGTCCAGAGTGGCTGGACTCTTGGACAACGCTCAGTAGCATATTGACCACTTTCTTAGCTGGGGTGAGCTCCTGCTGCTTATAGAACAAGGCACTACATGTGCTGTGTCTCAGTGCACAGGGTGGTGTGTCAGCTCAGCACAGAGCATCACTGGTAGCGTTTATTAACCTGACTCCATGGAGTGAGCACCATGGGAATGTCTTGAGGTTCAGTAAGAGCAGGAACAAAACCTTCATCCACTACAAATCAGAAGGTAGCATGAGAAAGCCAATGGCAGTGGGAAAGTGCTTGTGATGGAATGATGTAATGACTTCCCTTCCCTTCTCATTTCAGTCTGTTTTGAGAAAATCACTCATGGCACCCCCATTCTTCCTGAAAAGTTAGTGCTGGATCTGTTAAATGAATCCCAGTTGCACCAGCTGGACCATAAAAGCAGGTAATTAAAAAGCACTACCTTTTTCAGCTATGAGCTCAAGAAGCCGCACAGGTGCCTTACAGACAAGTGTACACAGAGCCTTTGTCCTTGCATGAGAAGCAGAAATCTTTGGTAACTTCATTGTATATTATTCATAGTAAGCCTTCTTGAATTACTATGAACAAAACAAGATGATTTCATCTCCATGCATTGAGTTGCAATCAAACTGAATTTGACTAGAGGAATCTCAGAAACTGTGGATTATCTGAGGGGTGTTGCTTTGTCCCAGGTTTGCATCTGGATTTTGTGGTTTCTCTTCTCATACCTCATGAATTTCCCATTCCAAGCACTTTGCAGCAATACTAGCCTTCATCCCCAGATTGTCCCAGACACAGCAATGAATTGCAGTGCAGACATAACCAAGGGACAGGCTTTTAGCTCCTGCTAAATAGAGATGCAGGCTAAAGCCTACAATACCTAGGAGATTACGGTGACCTTTCCTGGGTACAACATGCTCTCGTTTTCTGTTCTGGAACCACGCTGTATGCCCAAGCGCAAGATGAAATCTTGGAGCGATCTGCTGGTACCTCTAACAGGGAAAACATTGTGGCAACTGGGCTGCAAGGCAAATAAATTGCAGGAATGTGGCCTCTGCTGTGCTTCCCACTCCCTGCTGGCCTTTTAAATGAAGAAGCAGTTTGGGAGCTGGAGGGAAGCCTCCTGCTTGGCAATGTGGGCTGATACCAAAAAGCTACCAAGCTCTTGATAGGAAACGAGTGAAAGAGAAAAGGGGTTATATTCACTGTGAGACAATACTCCATGGCCGCTCTGAAAGATGACAGCTACAGCAAGTCATTTATAATTTGTCGGAAATGTTTCCTTCTGACTACCCTTGCAGAGAAGAGGAACGGGAGCAGCTGTTGGCCTCAACCCATCTCATATATTATTATCTGTCTTCAGGACCTGCTAGCAAGGCTTGGTCGTTTTTTCCAGCATGAAATGTAATGGGATTCCTCGAGGTTTTGCTAACTCAGTCTTTCATCATAGAAGGAGACGTGGCTGTGGGCAAATGAGCTGGAATTTTGTCGAAGGAATTTGTATGTGCTCAGAGAGACAGGACAAGGGGTGAAATGATAGATACAGGATGCTGCCTTGTGAGGGTCAAATTATGGCCACTCCAGGCTGAGTGTTGAGAGTAGGAAGAGAAGGAGGGAACTACAGGAGCATCTACTCTTGCTGGATGTGCCCAGCAGCCATGCTGCAAGCCTTCAGGTTTTTAGACCACCTCAGCCAAGCTATCTAGTGGAGGAGATTTTGAGCAGGTTTGGTAGCCTACCTGGAGGACAGCTCATATTTTTGCAAGTCAAACATATCTCTCATGGGTGAAACGAAACCCACTGGGCCACTCAGATCCCCAGCGGATGTTGCTTGTATCCGGAGTGACTGGATGGGCTGATGGGCAGTGGTGTTGCGCAGGAAGCACATAGGCCATATTAAAGCTTGATCTTCACTTCCTGTGGTAGACACAGCTGGCAAAGACAGTCTTCACAGGGCATGAGTTCAGAAGTAAGAATAAAGCTTCAAGGATCTGGAATCACAAAACCCACGGGCCAACACTATCTCTGGGGAGGTGATGGTGATAAGTGATGTTAGCAACTGTTGCAGGCTGGCAACGCTGAGCTGTGAGAAAACATCACCACCCCAAAGGGACCACCTGCATATGTATACTTGCACAAGCCTCTCACAGTGCCCCACTGTCACAAGCCCTCAGGGAGCAAGACTTCTCTGCCACCCTCATGCTGCTGAGCAGAGACCTCGCAGCTTTTGTGCCACCGTTACTGACCAGGAATGAGACAGTGAGAGGACTGAATTTAGCTGTTCCATAAATTAGCCTAAACCCCACAGGAATGCATGGGAGCTCCTCGCACAGCTGATGTTAGCCAACAGCATGGACATCAAATATGCAGTAAAAGGGGATTATCCAGGCCTCCCCTTTGCAGTCTTTGACTATATAAAAAGACCTGTAAAGAGGAAGGGAATAAGCTCTCCTCCATATCCTCAGGGAACAAGGCATGAAGTCATGGTCTTAAAACAGAGCTCTGGGAGAGCTCTGTTAAACTTGAGAGGCAAATTTCTAACCAGTTAAGCACTGGTATAGATTGCCTGGGTAGGCTGTGATTCTTGAACCAACTGAGGTTTTTAAAAACAGATTAGACAAACATCTGTCAGGAATGGCTTAGGAACAGCTGGTCCTGCCCTAAGGCAAATAAAAGGCCTTGATGACCTCTCCTCATCCCTCCAGCCCTCTTTTTTTTATGATTCTGTGACTAACTTTCCTGCTAATCTGCACCATATTTCATGCTCAAAAAATATACCACTCTCTCAGGACTGAAGAGATGAGTCTTTTAGAGCACAGGTGTGCAGAAAAAGTATTCAACAAAAACCTTCTGCAGAAGTTTCTTCATCACCTAACACGCTCTTTGCAACAGTCTCCAAAAGAAGCATCTCGATGCTTTGTCATGGCTGGCACACTTTCAATAAAGCCCATTGCATAGTGCTGTGATATCAGTATCCCTTTATGAAGACAAGGTTATGCCCCAACTGTTCCACTTCTTTCCAGGTTTATGAGACCACATCCTCCTTAGGAGGAACAACTAAAGATGTTCCCAAATGCTGCTCACCGAACAGCAGCTTGTGCTAAAAGACACTACACTCCGTTTCCAGTCACTGTTAGCTCAAATCACCTTTGTGATTTGAACCTGGATGAAGGCAGGCCAAGGTACTGGTATGCATTAGAAGGCATGTCTTCCACCATCATTGCTTTTGCAAAGGGACAGTCTTAGAAGAGAAGATGGTAACCTGAGCGAGGGTTGAGGCCATGGTATGCAAGGAACTATACCCTGAAAAAGAAGAATTTCCAGCACTGTAGAAATGACAGACAGGGGAGAGGAGAAAGAAAGTTTTACCAGTCTTATTTTACAAACAGGCTCTTACTCACAGCAGGTTTTCCTGTACCTGGCCGTCTTCTGAAAATGGATCTCAGAAAAATCTTGGAAGGTGACTAAGGAGAAAAATTCTGGTTCCTGCACTTGGGTCACAACAACCCCATGCAACGCTACAGGCTTGGGCAAGAGCGGCTGGAGAGCTGCCCGGCAGAAAAGGACCTGGGGGTGCTGGTTGACAGCTGGATGAACATGAGCCAGCAGTGTGCCCAGGTGGCCAAGAAGGCCAACAGTGTCCTGGCCTGTATCAGGAATAGTGTGGCCAGCAGGAGTAGGGCAGGGATTGTGCCTCTGTACTCGGCACTGGTGAGGCCGCACCTCGAATCCTGTGTTGGGCCCCTCACTCCAAGAAGGATGTTGAGGTGCTGGAGCGTGTCCAGAGAAGGGCAACGGAGCTGGTGAGGGGTCTGGAGCACAAGTCTGATGAGGAGCGGCTGAGGGAACTGGGGTTGTTCAGTCTGGAGAAGATGAGGCTGAGGGGAGACCTCATCGCTCTCTACAACTACCTGAAAGGGGGTTGTGGTGAGGTGGGGGTTAGTCTCTTCTCCCAAGTAATGAGCGACAGGATGAGAGGAAATGGCCTCAAGTTGCGCCAGGGGAGGTTTAGATTGGATATTCATGGTTATATATCATATACACAGTCAGGTAGAAGTGGTTCCCAGCTATCTCAGGCCCACTAATGAAGCAGAAAACTATCCTTTCTTTTTTCCTTCTTCTTATTCATGGTGAAATTTTACAAGCTAGGAATTATAAAAAGGTCCCTCTTTTTTTTTTTTCCAGGAACAGGACTGGTACCAAAGGACACTGTGAGCAGGAGGTCTCTAATTCCAGACCACCCCACATGAGAGCTGTGCTTCGGCAAGTTTGTTGTTGTGTCTCTGCTTGTGATCAGTACCAGATGGCATGAAAATAGCTACAAGAAGCTCTGAAGTAGGCAATGATGAAAAATAGACATCTGAAGAAAGTTACTGAACCACCCTGATACGGCTTCTATTAAAAAAAAAAAAAAAAGAAACTGAAACAAGGTGAAACAGAGCCAGCATTTGTAGGATCTTTCAGTACCCTACCTGAGACATGGGAAAAGGATGGAGTTAATAGCTTGGAGTTTAAAACATCTTCAAATTAGCTGAGGATGGGCACCCCAAAACTCCGAGGTACCCAAAATTGCTCTACATACTTACAAATTGTGGACAGTGGTTTTCAATCACCAAGGTCATAGAATCATAGAATCATAGA
>NW_010550887.1:0-56795 GCF_000687285.1 Phaethon lepturus | reverse complement strand
CCCTCTCAATGAGGCCTGCCAGTTCATAAGTTCATAAAATTTGTACAAGGCAAGGAGAGAAACCCATAAACATCCCCTAATGGAGCTGGAATTTTATTATTTATGGCTTGTCTATACACTGATGCTTTAAATGTGTGAGTAGCCACTCTTGATGCAATAAAGACATTGTTATAGTGATATGAAAGTGTTTAGACCCTTGATGTGGGGTCCCATCCTCACCTAGCTGTTTATGCCTATTTCTAGTTGTAAATCTATGTGGCTTAAAAACAGTAGCAACCACTCTTCTAACCAGGACAGTTTTAACTGTGTATCTTCTCAAGTCAGAGATCTGTGCTACACTAAGAATCTTTGCTGGGAGAAAAGCTGTGATTTAAACAGCATCTAAGGTCAGAAAACACTCTGTCCTGGGGAGGTACCTGGGAGTGGTCTTGATTTTAACTTTGGTTTAGTTAGCATGATTCCTGACATCAAGGTAACACTGTCTTTTTTTTTTTTCTCATAGGTTGGCTGGATTAATTGGCTTTCGTTCAGAAGGAACTTGACAGATCTATTTTGCTTTTGTTGAACCTCTCTACTGCATGTCCTAGGTCCAGAGGCTGCACGAAAGACAACTGAGCAATATAAAAATGTGACTCTGATAAGAGACTCCAAGCTTTCTGACAAGGAATTTTCTACTGATCAGTTTATAATTTCAATGTATAACCGAAGCATGCATAATAGTTAACCTGATAGGAAAAAAAGCTTTCTGAATAATTGTGACTGCCAAAAAAGCAGTCACCTGAAGCTGCAATATGAGTACTCCGTTAATCCCAAGCAAGTCATGTTATGCCCAGCTTCAGGACAACTGCAGCGAAATAAAAAATAATAATGAAAGCATAGTGAGTGTGGGGGATACCAATGCCAACCAAATTGTGACAAAAGTTAGAACCAATGAAGGGGATATTAAGAAACATGATTTGACAGATGAGAGTGGGAATATACACTCTGGAGTATCAGAGAAAGTTACTCATCTGAATACAGAGCAGAATAAACTTCTGACCTTCAAAGACTCTCGGACCTGTCACGCTGGTGTACAGGAAAGTAAGCTGCCCTCCACCACAACCAGGGAAATGGGGAAAGATTGTAGGACCAACAAAGCTAAGGATATATCAAGGTATATCAGGATTAGCCGAGGACAAAGTCTGTCCAATTTAAAAAGTAGCACAAATGATGCCAACCTGGAGGTTATTTCCAAAGGTGATGTTGATTTCACCCAGAACTTTTCTAAGGGTAAAATGTCCAGGACTGTGGAGATGGAGAGGATAAAGAGGCTTTCTTTGGGAAGACCAAGTAAATTCTCTCCTCAATCTGAAACATTTTCAAAAGACTGTGTTGGCCGCGTGTCATGTAAACGCCTGCTTTCTGCATCATTGGACTCCATTGACAGGTCGCACCATTTGATAGGAAATACAGAGAAAAAACCATCCACTGATCATTTTCTTGGGATGGTGTTTCATCCACTCGACAATACCTCAGAAGAAAATATTGTATTTTATTCCAAACCATCTACCTCAGGGAACAAGAAAATAAGTAAACCAGAAAATGTACCAAATGTTAATGTTGAAAGCACACTGCATACTTCTCATTCTCAACATTCAGCTGTTAAGCCCAGTGAGATTGCTAGTAAATCAGAAGCACAATTAGGTCAGGGTGATAAAAGTAAAAAACTTGAGCTTAAGACTACACCATCGCTACAATCTAAGAATACGTGTCAACAAAAGATTGAGAGAATTATGCTGGTAGAGCTCCTGGGATGTCAAAAAGATGAAAATACAGCAGTGCAGGAACAGAAAGGCTCTGGGTCTGACGCATCAAAATTTCAAGCATCCCATTTTCAAGACACTTGTAATAAAGTAGAGGATCAATTGTCAAGCCAGGTGGTAGCCTATCCTGATGACAAATTGCTAAGCGATAACCTCACCATCGGTGGGGAACGGAGAGGAAACAATGACAGTGACAACAGGGCAACAGGCCAGGATAGTGAGGAATATTTTACTGACAAAGAAGTGGAAACAATATTGCCATTCATCTGTGGTAGTAAATCCAGTGGCAAAGTGACACCTAGAAAAAATGAAAATTTACATGAAGTTGATGCAGATTGTGCTGAAACAGTTGGTGAACAGTTATCTCTTATACATAACATTAATCTACCTGACAGCAAACCCTTGAAAGTTAATGAGAATAAACCAGCGCTAGTCAAAGGAAACACTGAGGATGCTGCCATGCCTGCTTCTGATCTCTCAGATCAGCACAGAGCGTGCAGTGCAGAGACAGTGTCAAATCAACAACCTGACAACCATGACAGTGATTTGGAAACCTCGAGCTTTTCAGTTCCAAGTAAAAAGGCAGCAAATGCACAGAAACATCCTCCAGAAGAAGCACCAGAGAGCTGTAAGTTTTCAGCAAAGGCTGGTGCCTTTTTATGTGTCCCAACTCCCACGCGCCCGGTGGCAATGCTGGATGTTAATAGTCAGCCCACACTATCAAACAGTAATTTGAAGGACCTTTATGCACTTCCTGTTGACAAACTGTCACCCTCCTCGGTCATACCTCCCATTGACAGCACGCAGTTGTTAAACATATCCCCTAAAGTGCCTATCAAGCCTGCCTGCAGCAGCGCCATCCCAAAACCTATCCTGGTCCACTCCAAGGGCTCCCTTGCAGATAAGGTGGATGTGGACAGTGACTGCAGCGAAAAGGTGGAAGAAAGCATCGAGATGAAACCTGCCATACCGAGGCCCAAACCCGTGAGACCTAAAATCATCACATACATTAGAAGAAACCCTCGTTCGATAGAGCAGCTCGACCCTTCGTTTACGCCGGCAGGGCTGCCCTTCGGTACCCCTGCGTGTGGCATGCCCATCACTACAGAGCAGAAAGCATCCAACGGAGGGGAGGTGAAGCCGACCAGCATCCTGTATGACAAATTTAAACCCGACCTCCAGAAGCCAAGACTCTTCAGTTCTGGGCTGGTGGTGTCAGGAATTAGGCCCCCAGGCCATCACTTTGGTCCAATGAGTGAGAAATTTCTGCAGGAGGTAAGGGGGCCTTTTTTGTATGTATTTGCTTACTTGTTGCTGCCAGAAGTTAGTTCTCAAACCTCAAATAAGAAATAAATCCTAAATCAAGGCAATGTGTGATCATTAGAAATAAACTTAACTGTTTCTGGCACTGACCCTGTTGCGATGTCTGACCTGTGTCTGGAAGGTGTCACAGTGTTCCTCTTCCAATGTTTCCCTGTAAACTGGGATGTCCCAGCGTAAATAGGGAAGTTTAGTAAGGAAAAGACACACTGTTTGAATTTATCCATAAATGGAGTTTATTTTTTTTTCTCCAAAGAATAGCTTTGAGAAATGAATTTAATTTGCCCACAGAGACTTTTTGTCTTTAACGGGAAAGTTGGCAGGTTTTTGCAGACAGAGCACTTAGAGGTCTAAACTAATTCCCTTCTGTTTAGCTGTACTGAAACCCAGGGACTATCAGAGCTCTTGTTAGATTATATATATCATACAGAAAAAGATTTACTTTTGATTCATTTTAAAGCAGTGTGATTATTGAACTGCATCTTAAATAAGAAATCTCCTTCCCCTGGAAAGCCATCCCAAACATCAGCCAAAAGGTGATGGAAGTCCCTCTGGCCAATTCTGGCTCCTGATATCTCACTGTTTCCATCTCGGTAAGTTGGACAGGAGTCTTGGTCCTGCTGGGAGGTGAGCTCAGTGGAGGAAGGTTGACCTTGCTTGGAAAGTGGAGAAAGGATAGGGAAGAGGGAGCTACATTTGGGTCCATGATGTGCCCTTGCATCCTCTGCTCTGGGACCTGTGGTAGCTCAACAACCAAACTTTTTATATAAATACTGAAGATAACACAAGTGTATTTAATTTGAACCAGTCTTTTAAAAAAAATAACTTTTTTTGCTGCATGTCGCATGGTGTTATTGAGGCTATTTTAATGGCTGCCTCATTCTACATACAGTATTTATCCAAAGAAAAGCATTGAAATAACAAATTTGGTGACAGTGTTGACAATCACAAGTCATCAAATACCCAAATTAAGATATCGTGTGTGAGTGTAGATTGGCCCTTATGGCATGTTAACAGGCAACCTATTGAAGTGATCATGGTTTATAGTTTTTCATAGAGCAGCATCTCATCAGCACTTGCTGCCTTTTCCCCTCCACCTTCAGTTTCCAGCTTTCTCCCTTATATTTTCTGTCCAGAAGAGGAATTACTAAAGTCACTGTGAGCTTGTCTATGCCAGCCATTATTAGTATATCTTCACAATCGTATTGTACATGAAGTTATTACTGTTTAATGTATGGCTATGGAAATTAAAGCCAAAATAACCCAGACTGTGCAGCTGTTTGGCTGTTTATAGGGTGCATGACCCTCTGAAGACCATAGATGTCTGTGGTCTATACAATTGGGGTTCAGATAATCAGTTAGGATCAGCAGACACATCTGGGAGCAAAGGACCGATTTCTGTGTGCCACTGAGGACTGTTCTTAACATAAGAAGGACCCAGATTGTGGCAAGTCTGCAGCATGATTTACTCTCAACTAGAGTTAGAAGGAGGACGCTTATGGGCTGGAGAAGATCCAAAGCATCTTCTGTCACTCGTCCAAGAAATATGATTTTGGGTAGGTGTTTCAGTGAGGGAAGATTTGAACTCAAGCAAGCTGTTTCTTCAGAGAAGCTGGATTGCCTGGAGGAGAGGCTGGGAAGGAAAAGTCAATCAAACTGCAGTTTGTATAACGAGTTTGTGTTAGCCCAGGAGTCAGGAGCTGATAGCAGGGCATGGCATTTGCTCTTTCGGGCTGCCACCCTAAAAGCAAGTACCTTAGTCCCCTGCTAGTTGCGGGAATGTAAAGGGGACTGATTTAGCTCCAGTATAGATCAAGAGAAAGGAAAATGATTGATCCATGGAAGTGGACAGATGCTTAGAAGAGCAGCTGTGCACAGTACAGGTTCATAGCAGATGACTGATATATAATCTGAAAGAAAGCAATTAGGGTGGGTTGAGATAGATCAAAATCACCTGGTGAAGAGACAGTGTTGAAAACTCAGGGATTTTGGAGATAAGGAGATGCTGGGGCAGGATGGATACCCCGCATTTCCTTTCTGAGGGCAAAAAACCCCAGTCTGCCCTATTTCACACATCCAATTTGGGCTTTGGAGGACTTGCATTAGCATTTTATAACTCTTTACATAGCTATGATAGGGAGTGTTAATAGCTGCTATCAGTCAGACCTGTAATCTCTAGGCACCCTTCAGCTAGCTTAATGGTAGGAACAATTACATACCCCTCTGGGTGCCATGAGCTGGAAAAAATTGGAAGGTGCTGTCTTGGACAGGGGACTCCAAGGCAAGACCTGGAGAGCTGTCTGAGGAAGACCTGAGGGCTACCTCCATGCAGTGAGGAGCCTGCTGGGCTCCTTCAGCTGCCTATGCTAAAGCCCATGTAAGGGCAGCTCAGACAAAAATCCCGGCTGAGGCATGAAGGTAATCCAGCTGTGTTTAGAGACTGCATCCGTAATGGAGTTGAGTTAAGGTTAAATGGGCAGCCTTGCCTGTGGCATTGGCAGCTCCCTGAGTGCTTTTCTTTGGAACCTCGGCATGGTGTGGAGGTAGATCTTTCATGCCTGTCTTTGTCCAGAAAAAAAAAAGGTAGAAAACCCCTCAAAGTGAAATGCTTAAAAAAGCAGTCATTGTCCAGGGCAGACCGTTGCTGTTCACATGCTTCATCACAATGTGGGCTCTCCAACTCAGTGTGGACCTCAGCCTCTTCTACTCAGCACCAGTGGGAATTTGTGGCCACTTTGTGTTCCCAGTTACCTCTGTGGGAAGTAACAGAGCAAACCGTGTGACCCAAAGACTGTAGCCATGCTAGTGAACTGAACAGCGGGAGGGTATGGCCTCCAAGGCTCACACAAGGTTGTCCATACTGCTGGACTGGGACCACGCTCCCCAGCTCAGTGTCCACCTCTGCCGGCTTGTGCCCACCCAGAAGCTGTTCGCAAGGGCCAGTGTGGACGCGACCAACCTGGTCTGCAGGGTGAGAGTTTACCTGTATGGATATGGTCCATGCCTTGCCAGAGAGTGGTTCTTGGCTCGCTTTATTGCCTACTTTATCGGCTGCTGCTGAGAGCCCTGGTTCCAGGAGGGTCTGTAAGGAGGTGAGGAGGTCTGCTGATCACCAGGTCTCCTGCCTGCCTCCCCAAGGCTGCACCTGCCCTGTTCAGCCACCCCCTTGAGGCTGTTCCCCACCATGGACATTTTCTGCTCCAGAGTGCCTGTTGAAAAGAAAGGCCTGTAGGGGAAAAAGAGGTAAGGGACTTGTTTTATACGTAGGCAAACCAGCATTTTTCCCTGCTAATCTCATTATCTGAACTGCCCGAACCGATTTCACTGACTCTTTTCCCAAATAGTGGCCTGAGACAGGCACTTGACAAGAAATTTCTTGCTTGAGGCATTAATGTTTGATGATGTTATAAACAGAGTAACACAAAGGGAAGTGTTGGGCATCCTTACCTGCTGGCCATGCTGCCAGCTCTGCTCAGGATTACCCAGCCTGTGGAAATTCCTGTATGCCCCAAGTATTTGCTGCAGACTTTCCAGCTCTGACAACTTCATTAAATGGAGGGAGTGGGGAATGAGCAGACAGCCACACACAATAAACTCTGAGATGAGCTGCTTTTTAGTTGACAGGCTGCAACAGATCTTTTCTTTAAAAGTCCCTTGACCAAAAATCTAGTACAGGATGCTAACAAGTCTCATATTAATCCATATCTTTTTGAAGAGCTTTAAAATGGCCTTCTAATCAATAATTGCACATGATTCTAAGACCAGTTGAATTTTACACTTCATGAATTCACTGTTAAATAGAAAAGAAAAAATGTGTCTTATAGCAAGTTTATGTCCACCAAAACTGGGCTCTTCAAAAAAACCATCTATTTCTTGAGAGATATTTGGGTAAATTACAGTTGGACTTGATGATCTTAAGGGTCTTTTCCAACCTAAATGATTCTATTCTAAATCCTTCTCACTTCTCAGCTTGAGAAGATGTTTTATGCTTGTGGTTGATTGTTTTTGTGTGCATGTTTGTTGCCCTTCTGTGTTACTCGTAGCATACTGTCAATAAAGAAAAAAAATGAGGTGACTGAAGGTTTGGCTAAGCTGACCCAGTTTATAAAAAAATGCGTGGTTTCTATATTTAAAGATTTTTCTCTATTCCTTATACTGAATTACTTGTCATTGGTATGTTCACTGCCAGTTAAATATGAAACGGTAAGAAGTTTCTAGTGGAATCTCACTGAAATAAATTCATTAGGGAGAGAAAAAAATAACTGAATCTTACCCAGGAAAACAATCTCATATCCAGAAGTTGTAAATAAGAAGCTAAACATCTCCTGCAGCCCAAGCCTAGACAATCATCGATACAGTAAAAACCTGCATCCTAACTTGAAGAAATAGGTCATAGAAGTAAAACAAAAAAGGAAACAGGAAGATCTAATGGCAGGAAATAGGACTGCAAACAAAGGAAAAAATATAGAGCAAAAATATAATGCTTGGTGTTTGTTACATCTGCCCTCCTAGTTCCTGTGCAGAGGCCTCAAGGATTCTATATTTAATAGTTTAAGGCCAACCTTTTCTCTTTTAGCATAGTAAAGATTTACTAAATTAGGGTTAAAGCTCTTGAAGCAGCTAGGATCAAAGCTTTTATAGCCAATGTTGAAGTGCATATTCAAAATGCTTATAAGTGCTAAATAGAAATTGATTTGGCATATTATATGCATCATAACTTACAGCAGAGTTAATTAATTGGCAGTTATGTTTCCTCCTAGGTAGCCTGTGGCACTTTTTTGATTAATTTTTAAATAAATTTAGTTCAGATTTCCTATTTCCTAAGCCCTTTTTTTCCTCTGGCCTAAATGAGATGCACTGAAGAAACATTCATGGGTCCTTTCTAGATTATGATGATTTTACATTTTGTAAGAAAATAGTAAAGCAGTTGGACTCTATCTCGACGAGCAAATGGTTCTTTGCAACTGAGAGAGAGTAAAGCTAGTGACATTGCTCCGTGCCCTTGTCCTGAGTGATGAAGCAGCACGGCGAAGTGGGAGTCAGAGCCCAGCTTGAGAGTAGAAAAATGCAAGGGCTGAATTGGGGAACTGGGTCATTCTCAGACTGCAAGTTTTCTGGTAACAGCCAGTTTGCTGGAAACATTTCCAGCTTGGGACTTACTGCCCTCCCAGTATATACCCATTACAATACTGAGAGATTTGTCACTGATTTTATTTTATGATAAACAATAAATGTTTCACATCTACAAATTTGCTTTTTTTCTCTGGTTCAAATGGGCAACTGGGTTTTATAGCTCTGATTTGGAATATTCAACAGCCCCTTGAAAATGTAACGTACAGAAATGTGCCCACCTCCAAAATCAGGTCTCTTTTCAGGAACTTCAGGGGCACAGATTACAATGAACATTTTGCAGTAAGAACATATAGAGTTTTTTTTTTCTCACACAAAGGATTTGACAATACCATTTCTCTGAACTTAAAATACCTTCAGCTTTATTTTTAACTATCAAAGTTAAAACCGACTTCCCCCAAAATTGTATCTCAGTAAGAATATTCTAAATAACTTCTAATAAAAATTCCACTTACACACTCTCTTGGTGTATCTACCTCTGTAAATAACATAACCTTTCAGGACTTAAAAGTAACTTAATTTTTACTAATTGAAGATCTTCTATTTGTCTATTTTCTTTTTGGGAAGGTACCAGTTCTTTACTTAGGTTTGGTTGGGTTTTGAGACTGTAATGTGTGTATTTGTGGAGAGCGCTTCACGTGGTAAGACCATCACTTTTTGAAAGTGATGATCAGTCTGCAGTGCTCTGAAGTTCACATTCACAAGGAGGGAATATCAGCCTTTATAAGCAATTTAGAGCTCCATGTTCTCTGTTTTTATTGATTTATTGCGTAATATCTCTGATAATGATTTTTCTGTAGGTTGGGGAAAGACCTGCAAAAGATGAATTTTGTCCTCCACCATATACTCACTATGAGGTCCCACCAAGTTTTTATCGATCTGCCATGATACTCAAGCCACAGTTAGGACTGGGGGCAGTGTCCAGGTTACCGTCTGCAAAAAGCAGGATTCTCATTGCAAGTCAAAGATCCTCAGGTAGCTGTCTCCATCAGCAAGGAGAAATAACGAGTGCTCCCAGCCTCTATCATCCTGATGCTTCAGGTAAAGTATGAACTTTCTTTCCTTTGGGTGTAGTCACCAATAAGATTTTTTTTTTTTTTCAGACAGAAATATCACAAAATGAGCAGTATCTTGACTTGATGCTACAAAGCTCCAACAGCACTCTTTGAGGTGTGTCTTTCTATCCTGAGGCAAGGCTGACTAGGGACTCTGGGACTTGCACGAAGGTTGTTTAACAGGTCATTGCCAAAGAAGGAAAATCGATTTCAGTAATAATTCTCATTGTGCTCTTTTTTATCTTCCTCCTCCTTGTAAATGCCTGAAAAATCCTTGCTTTTGTCCTGCAATAAGAAGATAATGAGACATTTTCTTCTATCAAGAAGACCCCATTGTTCAATCTGAATATGATGTTCCCCGCTATGTTGTGCTCTGAAAACCTGAGCAGTGTTCAGGTGTGTCAGCAGAGACCTTGATTCTCTGAAGCTCTTTGGAGACAACATTTCTAATACCTTTTTCTTCCCAGCTACTTCCCAGCTCAGCATGACCCTGGGCAGAATTAGAGGGGAGGGAAAAGCAAGAGAAGAGTCAGAAGGAGAAGTGTGTGATGCCACAAGACAGAGATAACGGTTACTTCTACAGGACACTCCGTGGTAGACTGGAAAAGCTTGGAGGTTTTAACAATGTGCATTTAAGCAGCAGCAAGTTCAGAGACAACTGAAAATCAGTCATTGCCAGCATGAAACATAGCAGCTGTTTAACAGCCTATGAGTCTGCGGAGATTTTTAAAACATAGTCATAAGGGATAAAGTAATGACTTGAGGTCATATGGTCCCTCCTCTGGCCCAGGATGGTATTCATTCTGATAGATGTTTATTTAACCTGTTGATGAAAAACTATGTATAAAAACTTTCAATATGAGATCCTGCAGCCTCTGAAAGCTGGCTGCTCCAATGCGTTACCCGCTTTCAAGTTAAAAGTTTTCCCTAGTGTTTCACCTAATCCCCTTAGTTACAACTTCATTTTCTATCTGGAGTGGGTGTGGGGTCTTTCTCCTCTTTGCTGGTATTTGAAGACTGTTACTTTCTCTCTCCCCAGCCTACATATCTCCACACTAGCTGCAGAAGAAAATTAGAGGTGGAATAGAAATGGGTCAGAATGAGTCACTTACTCTGAGTGAACTGACCCTGGGAGTGAGTAACACAGTTCCCAGGATTTGGGGCTTATCAGAAAATCAAGGTTTGCTGTAACACAGTGCCTCTTGCCGCTATCCTTTGTTATTTAACCCTGCATCTGGAGTTTATCTATGTTGATGCCATTATCAGAAGCTGAACAAGCTCAGCTGTGTGTGACTTCTAAGACACTCCAAGCATGCATGCTGGGCAGTAAATGCCAGTTCAGCCCTGTAAGTTGAGTTCAATCAGCACCGAACATGGGGATACAGGTGCAGAGAGTCATTGGGTCATATTTTACATTTAAATGAAACTGCAAGAAGCTGCAAGTTCAGGATGTGAGTAGGGTAAGCCATTGCATAACAGGAGCCACTCTGGCACATAGATTTGAGAGGAATGTATGAACACGACCTATTAACAAACCCTGTGTCTTTTCTGATCCTTGGAAATGAACATTGCCTTGATTTTCATTCATCCAGCTTAATTATCCTGCATCACTGATGACTGCATACATGACTTTTCCTTAGCCATTTTTTATCCATATAAGAACTTGTCTAGTATGTATTAATTGACTGTCTTTCTATATTATGTGACATCCTAAATCTAAAGAGTATCAGCCTATCCGTCTTACTAATTGTCTGTAATCTTGACTTTAAAAATGCCAGTGAAAGAGAAGTATGCATTAGGAAATTGCAGTAGCTGTCAGTGAGATTCTTATTCCACTAAAGTTCCTATTTCCTAAAGTTTTCCTATTTCTCAAAAGTTGGAGTTTTTTGATCTTATCACCGATTATTTCTTGGACCTTGTCTGCTTTGGAGGTCAAATTTAATTCATAGCTCTCCATAATTTCCTTCCTACGACTGTTACTTTGTTTGTTTCTCTCTGGTCTATTGACACCTTGCTGTTTCAAAGATGCTATTAAAGATATCTCATGGCAGTCCAATAATCTGTCTGCCATCTCTTTCAGGATCCCAAAGTGTGTCTCATCTGATCTTTGGGCTCTCACTGTTTTTATTGATTTTAAATTATCCAAGACTTGTTCTGGAGAGGTTGCTAATGTCTCTAGTTTTTCATTGTCCACCCCAGGACACATTGTTTTCACTTCTGGCATCTCACCTTCCCTTTTCCTTGCGAGATGAAGAACATGTTTAATTTTCCTGTAACGTCTTATTCTGTTGCAAAGTATTTCCCATTGCTCTCTGTTGATTCAGCGTCTCCCCTTATTGATCTGTCATGTATTTCTGATACCTTATATTAGTTTCTTTACATTCGTTTATTTTTTACGTTTTATTTCCCAACTATCCATTTAAGATGGGCTTATAATCACCTTTTCCTTGTACAAAACTTTTTTCCTTGTATACCTCAAATGGCTTGATCTTTCTCTCAGAAACATATAACATCATAAGTCAGCATACCAGTCTTTTCATCTTTACTAATTTCTTTTAAGAAGAATGAATAGCTCATGAAAGAGGCTCAAGTGACAGCAGACAGGACAAGACTGGCAAAGGAGTGGAAGGGCAGCAGAGAACTGGTTCCTGCAGCTGTGTCCACACTGGTGCATGAACGCAGACCAGAGCTGGGACCCTGGTTGCTGTGTAGGGCTTGGATGGGACAGCAGCCCCTGGCTTGCCAGAGCTGGTGTGACGCTGACTGGTGGGGCTCAGAGCAGGGTCAGGCACCATCTAGCCAATTGTTTTAAGGTACCCAACACCATTTTCAGCTTTCTGTCAACTACTTACCCTTAATTTGACAGTTAGTTGTGGTATTAAACTTTAATCTGCATTATTGGTTTTGATGCAATATTTGAGAAACAGTATAAAATACAGCTTTGACGGAGTCATATTCACAAATATAAGCACGCAAAACACATGAGCATACGGTCAGTATACTGGAAGTGGTGCTGGTAAGCCCCTTACTCATGCATGTTGTGGGGTGTGAGGGCTTGGCTGATTGCAGCAAAAGCGGCTGGGGACTAGGAGGTATTTTTCTCTCAAGGATACCGGTCCTGCCTTCAAGACTGCTAATCGGCATCTCTTGCAGCTCCAGCCTGAGCTTTTAATCCAGTTTCTAATCCTAGTGATTTCAGTCCTGCCCCTGAGTAATGGACGCAGAAGGATCTAGCCAGTTGCCATCCCATGACAAAGCGTGAGGTATCACGGAGGCCTTTAAACTGAAACTGCCATGGCATGGTATCGAGGATGGAAGCAGTGCCTCATAAGGAGGATTTTATTCTCTTTTGCCATGCCATTCATAATGTAGAAGTCTGCTTAAGCAACACCGATAAGCGGAGTGGTTTGGCCTGTGTATACTACTACCAATAATGATACTCATAAAACTGACTCTGAAGAAATTGATAATTAAATCCCTGAACTGCTCTGATGGACTGCAAGTACATTAAGGGCTTTGTTAATTTTAAGACTCGCCAAGCAGAAAGTAAAGTAATAATGAATGATCCCACAAGCGTGACCTCCAAGTGTGATGCCTAAAATATGACAGGAGCAGTGATCCTTCTTCATCCGTAGGACACGTGCTGGCTCTGGCTGCGGGTTCTTCACTGAGCAGTGCTGCTCCTTAGGGGATGTTTCACCTCGGGTGGGTCCGGCAAGCAGCCTGACTGTAAGAGAAAGCATTCTGCACTGTAGGTAAGATAGGAAGTCATTGAATCATGATGTATTTAAAAGGTGTAATAGTGTCTCCAAAAGCTTAACATTTGTTTATTTTATGTAAATGAACTGCTCTTTCTATGGGAAACTTGTAATTCAAAACAAACACTGAAGGATACTGTGTCTATAACATATAAATTATGAATGCGTTTTACTTGGTTATAAAGACTTCTTGGAGCAGGTGTGTTAGGATTTGCATTAATTAGCTGATTATTTTGATGGGATTAATTTCTGATTTTGAAAAAGTATAACAGAAATCTCGTCATTAAAACTTCACTTAATTCTACTCATTAACTTCACTTAATTCTGCATTTGTTCAGTAGTTTGTTTTTTTCTCAAAGAGTGAGTTAATGAATCCTTATCACCTCTCTGTGTATTAAATTTGCCAGTCCTGAGGGTCTAGCAGTTCCTCTCATTTCTAAGCAAATCAACTCTTATTGATACAACTGATACATAGATCAGGACAGCAGTGTTTCTGATTTACTCAGACACCCACAATTATATGCATTTATTTGTGTATTTGCAAATGTATAATGTATTTCATCATGAACGCTACCATATGTCTACAGCTTTCTCCTGGTGGGAAAACTTTGCTTTCATGTTTGTTCTCAGGAGTACCTGATACTTGAACAAGTAAATGAGATTTGATGGTAGAAAAGGGGTTTTGAGGTTACTTCCTGAAATGTTGTATTACTGCTGCTCCAGCTGTGTGCTTATTTTAGAGGTTTGCAGTCTGAGGTACTTCAATTTCACCTGCAAACTTCTTAATTTTTTAAGGAGAGAGGTGACAAGGAGAGATTTCAGAGAGGAGAATATTCTCTATCCCCCACTAATCTGCAGTGTTTTCAGTTGGCACTCTCTGGGAGAGCAATCTGACTGTATTTCATGAAGAAAAATCAAGTGTTTTAAAGGGAGATACACACTTCTTCATCAGAGTTTTGCTAAGGACATTGTCACCATCCTCGAGACTTAGCCATATGCCACCTCTCTGCTCACAACAATTATTGCCTCTTAAAAGAACCAAAAGGCACCATATGAGAAGGGTTGTCTATCTGACTGTTGTACCAAATTGTCAGTTATAAGAACAGTATCAGCAACAATCTGGGTGCAGCAGCAGGCAAATTCTTCATACCCTGCCTCATCCCTGGGGAGAGCCAAGCATCATTGCGTCTGAGCAGCCGATGAGTAGCAGCTGAGCGGATGCGATGTGACTCCAGTGCACAAAGGAGCGTTCTTGCTGCTCTGGGCTTTCAGTGGAAAACGCCGAGAGTGTGGCTCAGGCACTGACAGTTCCTGTGCTGGAAGTTTCTGTGGGATGCTGCTGCTTTTCACATCAGCTACAAAGCGAACACGGATGTTTGCAGTTTGAATGAAGGGTGAGCTGACGAATTCTTGGGTTGGTGAGAACATGCTAACCAGCCTTGGGTTGCCTGGGAGCTGGGAAGGCACAGAGTAGCTTTTTTTGGCTTTTAAGTCTGAAGCAGGAGGACATGAGCATTTCCTACCATATGACAGGGGACTGGATGATCAGAAATTAATTGATGTCAGCAATGAAGTGTTTCACCTTTGGAACTGAACTGTCCCCGGCTTGACAGTATTTGGATGAGAGACCATCAGGGGAGCTGGGCACAACCTGCACACTGCTGCTTAGGTGTAAATCATTAAATCCTCTGTTGTAAAGGCCCTTTCCTCAGTTCTTGTTCAGAGAGAAGTCATTATATTTGTAACAGGGAAACCACAGAGGTAGCGGCAACAGAATCGGTTTCTTACTTGCACGATTTGTTTTTAATCTCCAAAGATATAAAAGTTTGGGTTAACTCAGGTGGGTTAACTCTGCTTCTATTCTCCCTGCTTACATAACCTTGCAGGTAACAACTTTGCCCCAGATTCCCCAATATGAAACAAGAATAATGATGTTCAGAGCACCTTACAAAAGAAAGTAAGCTCTGGGAGAAAATTACACCTAATGATTAAAATTTTAAGGGAAATGCTTGTCAAAAAACCCTCAAACCCATCACAGGAAAACAAAGGCGTGCCAAGGATTCCTGAATCGCAAGTAGAGCTGAAGTCTTGAACTGCTACTCAGTTTAACTAGAGATTCTTTAACTTTTCATTTGTTTCAGCTAAAACCTGCTTCAGATTTCACAGAGAAGTCACATGAAGATTGCTCTTTAGTTATACATGTGCACGGAGATGCGATTCACGTGCAGTGGGGACACATAAGAAGTCTAGCTCAGACTTTTCTTAAGGTTCCCCAGACACATCTGGTTTGTGTCAATCAGTTGCTACCTCAAAATGTTTTCATGTTTCTAGATGGGAACAGCTTGAAGTGTCATAGAAAATTGCTTGTGTGCCATACAGGCAACAATACTTAATTCTATAATTAGCTTCAGGCAGTGAGACAGCTGGAAAGATTTTTTGCCAATTTTTTAAGCTTATTTTGGCAGATTTTTATTAAAAGGAAAGCTGCTCATTAAAACAACTTTTGTTTTGAACTCCCAGACCTTATTTGCAGGAGTGTTTCCATACTTCTAAGGAACAGAAATAAAGAACATCCATCGTGAAATTTGATGATATCTAGAACAGAAAATATGTACAATAGGCTGTTGTCTCATGTATTTTAATGAGAGAGAAGATACAAAATGACTTAGCTTTAAGGATTTGAATGCATCCCTGATGAGGATAATGTCCTGCCCCCAGGTCCTCATGGTACAGAAGAGCTGGATTACAAAGAGAAGTGAAAAATGATTTAAGGATGATGATGAATTCAAGATACAAAATATTGTTAGTTCAGGGGAAATCTGAATTGAAGTCACAAACTGAAACATGCACGAAAGTAAGAGAAAACCCACTGCATCCTCTGTTCAGACTTGGGAGAATTATTTTGAAGAGGAGGTAGAGATGGCTGGGCAATTTGTCACCAAAAACCTTCTGGTTTTAAGGAAATTCTTTTTCAGTGACACCCGTGGTGTTTGGTGCGCTGCGGGCTGCAGGCTTGGTCACAGGGCAGGGCAGAGAATGGACAGCTGGGCACTCGGTGCAGGCATCCCTGCGGTTAAGTGGGGGACCTGGGAGTCCCAGGTGAACCTCACTTTCCTAGGGCAAGAACATTTCAAATGTTTTTTTAAACACAACCATTTCTAACCACCCACCCCCCTGCCCCAGTGGAATTTCCCCTATTCTGTTGCAGGAAATCAAATCTGTGATATTTATAGCTTTTTGCTCTAAAATGGAAAGATTTCTCCCTCCACCTCAGTTTTCAGAGGTTCTTAGGAAAAAAGAATCTCGACTCTCAGCTTCTGTAGTGCAGACCTGCTGGTGCATTTTTCAGAAACCTGCAAAACTCCCAAGAGGCAGCCCTGTACCTTCTCCCTGCTGCCGCTGACCCGGGCAGGTTCCTTGCTCCTGCAGCCGCTTGCCATGGGTACTCACCTCTGCTTCAAATCTGGAGGCTACCTGGGCTTGGTCCTGTCACCGCTGCAACACAGCAGAGTATTTTCCAGAGTGTGCCTGAGTTGTGTGCCTTTTATCACATGCAGTTGCCCTTGTGTAATTAGTCCTTTAGGTAGCTGGAGAAGCAGATACTTGGCCATGCCCAGCCACTAGCAAATGTAAGACTGTGCAGCCAGCTGGGTAAGCAAGATGGTCTGGCCCAT
Organism: Phaethon lepturus; assembly: GCF_000687285.1. Classification (NCBI taxonomy): domain Eukaryota; kingdom Metazoa; phylum Chordata; class Aves; order Phaethontiformes; family Phaethontidae; genus Phaethon; species Phaethon lepturus. The sequence goes on along the minus strand of NW_010550887.1, from coordinate 40,056 downwards.
CCAAAATACTGCTGAAGTGTTTGTATCAGCATTGGTGGGGGCATGATGAGTCTGACTGTGGAAAGGAGAGAGCACAGGATCATCCTTCCATGGTGAAAGTCCAGCTTTAGACTGAGTCCCACCATGCAGCAGCTGTTAACGCAGGAAGGTATTAGTCCTCTCAAATAGAGAGATTCTGTCCAAAAGATGATTAGCATGGCATTTCTAGCATTTGGGACTCTTAAAGCCTTCCGCTGGACACTTTTTCTTGTTCCTACATGAAAATCAGTTAACATGATTCACACTAAATGTCAGGTGTGTTGATAGCATTGAGGGAAACGTTGAGATCAGGTTTTGTAGTACTTTTCTGCGGAGTCCTTTAGATGTGACGTGGATGTCCCCGGCAGTGGGGAGAGAAGATGTCTGTCTTGATGGTGCTTTGCAGATAACCCTAAACCAGTTAACAGACCACTGTCAAAGCAATGCTGCACAAGCCTAGCAGTAAACAGTGGTGGTAAACATCACTGCTTATCTGTTCTCTGTGCTAATGTGTCTGCATGGCTCTTCCCTGCACCTGGAGCACACAGCTACCTCCGAGCCCATCTTCACATAGTTCAGAAGAAGCCAGATTGAGGATCAAGTCCAAAATTGTCCCTGTTGGTGCCAAAAAAGTGAACAGGGATTTTAACAATCTTTTATTTCATGCTGTAGATATTTGTTAGTTTCATTTGGGTTGCTCTCCACAGCCTGTCTTCCTCTGGGATGGTAGAGGTGCTGCAGTCAGACATCCATCTCCTTGTGTCTTAATAAAGACCTCAACTTGTGAAAAGTGGGTACAAAAAATGCGTTTTTAAGAGTCTGTAGTATATAAATTATTTTGTTCATTGAGCAAGGAGCATTTTTTAATGTCTTTTATAGTGCTGTGTTTCATAGGATAACAAAACTCTTTCAAGCTCGGTGTTACACATATTTCTATTTCAGAAGAAAAGGCTTAGTTTTGTTAAACAAAGCTTAGTATTATTATTGTGATGAGGTACACAACTATCTTTCAAAATCCCCATAACATTTTTCTGCTCAAAGGAGTTAGTCTTGTTTTCTATAAAGTCTCAAAGTGTAATACTTCATTAAAATTAATAAGGCTGTGACCTACATAGTTTAAAAAAGAATTAAATTTTATAATAATATGAAGCCCATATGCTTGTGCAGTTAATTTCTATTTTTCCTTTTTATTATGAATGTTCACTCTTCCTTTGAAGTATGTGTCAGGCTAATGCACAAATAGTGTTCCCCAAATGAGAATGGAAAAGGGGTGACTTTGTGGCCTTTTCTGGCAGAATATGTTGGTAGTTTTAATGTTGCCTTGTCTCCTAACCCACTAGTCCTGATGACTAGCTGATTGACTGATGACTGTAGCATTGTCTTTTGGAGAACTTTTTTGTGTTTTGGAGGGGTTTTTTTGTATGTTTGCTGCTCAGGATTCCACAAGGAACAGGAGTCTGATATTGTCAAAAATACAAAGAAAAACTGTCCAAGTTTTATGTACAGTTGAGATCCAGATCCACCTGGTATGCAGATCTTCCAAGCAAAAGCAAACTCGAAGCTTTGGTCTGTCCATGAAGACAGATTGGGGTATTTATGGACCTGTGTTCTGGATTTGCCTAGAAAAGTTTGCCTAAGCAAGAGCAGCAGAATATGGGTTAGGACACAAGCTGGAGACAGCTGAGCAGTTAGTAGTTACCACAGGCAGACATGGTAGTTGAATTACTTTTGTTGCCTGAATTCATCTGTTACAAGCCTGCTATTGGCAGTTGTCTAAGACTTGGTCGGTGTCATTCACATAGGCTGATGGTTTATAGTGACGTGAAGTCCATCAATGGAAATGGCTAGTAGGATGTTAAAACAGTACAACTTTACAGGCACATCCTTGTTTCCAGGCTTGGTGGAAGAAAAGGGCATTTTCTTTTAGCAAAATTTGAAAGAAACTTCAAAGAAGTGTTTTCTTTGATGGAATACAAAGAAGTCCTGTGTCCTTGAGGATTGTTGGTGTTCTACAATAGCTTCCAAAATTGTAGACTATGTGTAGTGTGTTTGTCTCTAAGTTTCTTTTAATTGGCACATAACAAATATAAAACTAGAAAGGGATACAGCATAAAAGAAGATAGCATTGAAGAAAAACTTAACAGACTTGAACTACATTACTTTGCTGGAAGTTTGAGTTATACCTCATGGGTCCTTGCTGCATTTCACGTTTTAAAAGTTATTGTGAGCTGTAATTATAGCACAGAACTCCTCTTTAGTGGAGCAAAGAATAAGACATCACTGCAATTTGAACAGCCGTTAAAACTTGTTTTCAGTCTTTATACTGATTTTATGTAGCTGGGTGGTACAGGTAATGTACAGCATGTCCCAGTTTAGCTTGTTTAATAAAAATTTCTTTCTTTTTCCTTCTTTCAGTTGATCTTAAGAAAGGCTCATGTCCAAGTGCTGCAAAGTCAAATCTCCCCAAGCCATGCCAGTCTGGACTTCGTCCTCCAGGTTATTCACGGTTGCCAGCAGCTAAGCTGTCAGCATTCGGTTTTGTCAGGAGCTCAAGCCTATCGTCTGTCTCCAGCAACCAGTCAAATGACAGTGCTCAGAGTGATCAAAGCAGGACAACCAGCCGTAAGTCCAAAAATCGTCCTTCTTTCTGGGGGGATATTAAATAGATGCATTCCAGGATTGTCCAGATTGGAGTTTGCTAATGGAATTGGTGCAGCACTCACTAATCAATCCTGTGCCACTGAGTTGTGGGTTTGGTATCTTGATTTCCCAGTGTAGTTGTTAAAAATGTTGTTAAAAATAAATGAACAGTTGCTGAATGTACATTGCATATAGAAGGGGTTGGTTTCCCTGTTGCAGAGAAAATTGCATTAAGAGTGAACCTAAGGCGTTTTTGATTTTTGCTTTTACTTAGAATATCCCTTCTTACAAGCTGAAGTCAGTAAATTATCACAGTGAACTGTGTTTAAGTACATTGCAGCCATGCAGAACAGTTTAGGACGAAGTTTATCTAAAATGAGCCACAGAGTCTCTCTCATCTGCTTTTCTTCTTCCTCTTAATATGCAGTGTAATAAACTCAGTTTAGAAAATTAATCAAATAATGCCAGTGATATGAAAGGGTTCAGAACTGAGATCGTAGCTGCTGTCTCATCTACCAGACTTTGAAGCATCCCGTGGCTGAAATGTCGTTTCAAATCCTATTTTCTGTAATGAGGACTGGATTGAGTCTGAACTGTGTCAATATTAAAGCAAGTGGTATCAGTCCGGGAGGGGTGTGCATGCAGGGGACCAGGTGATATGCAGCACCAGAGGAGATGAGATGCTGCAGGCTCCTAAATCTTTTAGTGTTTGTATTAATTTGAAATGAATTAAAATAAACAAAATGAAAATAGTTTAAAACCCTAAAGATTTTCTCTTTCCCCTTTTCTATGGGGTACTTGAAATGCCAAAGACTAACGTGTCCAGGGACTTGTAACTTTTCCAGTGCTTCCAAACATACGCTTCTATCTTGTTTTACTGTTGGACTGATCATTCGTTTCTGTTTATTTCCTAATAAACTTGACTTTGAGGGTAGTCAACCTCGTTTGCTTTGTGCTTTACCCTACATTTACACCTTTGGAAAGCTTTTCCTTTTATCAGGTGTTAGTAATCTTTTTGTCTTTGGTTACCTAAGACAGCCTTTGTTAGGGACAGAATTACCTGATTTCTGATTAGGTCTAAGCTACATCTCTGCAAGAAAAGTTGTTGTCTAGCAATTTCAGGTGTGAATCTGAAAAAAGGAACATCCATAGGTATAGCACTATCCTTAACACAGTGGATGCATACAGGATCATGCAACTGAGAATTCTCTAAAAGGAAAATATTCCAAATTGTGATGAGTCAATCAATTTCCATTCAAAAACTGTGGAAAAAGCATTAGTAATTGCAGATCCAGGAAGCTACATCTGACCCTTTGTTTTTCTTAAAAGAAGCTGATTTGATTTGTACATTCTGGTGTATTTTTTTATTATATTTGTATATTAAGCCCTTAAAAATTGAAACCATATACCAATCATAGGGACGTGGAACTATTATCACACTCACAGCCCAGAAGGCCAACTGGGCTGCATCCAAAGCAGCGTGGCCAGCAGGTTGAGGGAGGTGATTCTGCCCCTCTACTCCGTGCTGGCGAGACCCCACCTGCAGTCCTGAGTCCAGCTCTGGAGCCCTCAGCACAGGAAAGACATGGACCTGTTGGAGCGGGTCCAGAGGAGGCCACAAAAATGATCAGAGGGATGGAACACCTCTCCTGTGAGGACAGGCTGGGGCAGGTGGGGGTGTTCATCCCGCAGAAGAGAAGGCTCTGGGGAGACCTTATTGCAGCCTGCCAGTACTTAAAGGGGGCCTGTAAGACAAATGGGGACAGACTTTGTAGCAGGGCCTGTTGCAATAGGAAGAGTAATGGTTTTAAGTTAAAAGAGGGTAGATTTAGACTGGATGTAAGGAAGACATTTTTGACAATGAGGGTAGTGAACCACTGGCACAGGTTGCCCAGGGAGGTGGTAGATGCCCCATCCTTGGCAACATTCAAGGTCAGGTTGGACAGGGCTCTAAACAACCTGATTTCATTGAGGATGTCCCTGCTTATTGCAGGGGGATTGGACTAAATGACCTTGAAAGGTCCCTTCCAACCCAAAGATTCTATGATTCTATGATTCTATTTGACGCATACATTTTGTTACAACCCACTTGGTTGAAGATGGTAACACTCTTTGATGTTAGAATTAGGATGTTGTCATCAACTTGCGCATTTTGCAAGACTGTTTCTGGTGGATATGAAAATTGCCCACAGGAAGTGTTCTGCTTGTACAAACTCACGTAGAGATGAGCTCAGCCTGTCACCTGAATAAGACCTATCACTTCTACTCTTGCTGATGAATTAGGTAGCTCATCTAAGCAGTTGTCCAGTTTTCCTCCATCTCCATGGGAGGCCAAGGGTCATCTCTCAGACATGGTTCCTGTGACATGCACAGTTGTCCAGCCCAGTAGCCTTTTGTCTTTTAGTTCCAAATGGATAATGCTTCCTCCTGGACCAAACTGAGAGAGGGAAAAGGTGTGTTGCCGAGGGGGTGAGTGCACACCCTGTGTTTAGGGTGTCAGCCCTCAGATAAGTCATCATACAAGAAGACACCTAACATCACCCGCTTTTTTGGGATTAAAGGCAACACAACTCCTGTTCACCACTCCTGATAGGACAGATAGGTAGGGAAAAAAATTTTTTTCTTACTGTTGAATTATTAACTTTCATAGAAATGTTATTTGTGTGAGCCTGTAACATCTTTTTCTATTTATAGTCTATACACCAGCAAGAGTTAAATTAGTTACCCAGCACCCAGGGAGCACAAATTAGTTGCCTTCTGTTCTACCGCAGCTTGTTTAACGCAGATCAGCAGTGCACTTCAACATGCACGGAAAGTAACCCAGGAGTGGATGTAGGGGAGAAGTATTGGCTTGGGAACCTTTCCATGACATATTATTTCTTCCCTTCACTGTCTGCTGGAAGAATGGTTTCATTTAAATTAAATAAATAGCTGATTCTATAGTTACTACCTGAGATCATGTCTTTGACTAAATCAGGCTTCCTAGAGGGCAGGATAAAGTTTTACTGTTAATTTCCTAGCTCAGTAGGGTAGAAAATGTGAAATAATCTAGCTTTAGAAATCTTAAAACATATACAATAACACAATTTCCTATTAAGCAGCATCTCAGCGTGTCAGGGAGACAGAAGTAATTAAAAACATCTTACAAGTGTGCATATGTTATAAACAGAGGGGCTGCCACAGCTGTAAATGGAGGAGCTCACCTCAAGATCTTATATCTGCCATAAAAAAATCGCAATGTATTCTAAGTTGCTAAAAAGCAGATGGCTATGGCTGGATGAGAGGAAAACGTAGGTTTATTTTAGAGGCAGAGTGTTTTAGAGGAAGTGGTGATTCTTGAAGGGCTCCTCGTGTGATCCTGTTCTTGATTTTCTCTCCCCTGCCAGATGTCTCGCGGTGCTAGCTCTTCCCAAACCCGTGATACTTACATTTCTATTCAGAAAACACAACTAGCGTCTTGTTTTGGCATACTAATACTGATTAAATGCTGTCTAGAGAGTAAAACCCCACTTGTTTAGAGTAAGGAGACGTGATGTTTGTGTTGTGGGGAAGTTTGTTAATGGAGCTGCGATGCAGCAGCTTTGTTCTTCACCGGATTTCTCCCCTTCCCGTGACCTCTCTGAAAGCAGTAATCCTGGATGCGCACGGAGCCTCTTCTACACTCCTCGGCTGACTTTCTGGCAATAGCTCACATATTCTGATTGACTCAATTAAATGGATTTGCAGCGGCGGGACTGTGCTCTTTTCCCATGGTAGGGACCGGGCAGGCTCTGCAGCACTCGCCTGGAGTCCCGTCCCTGGGGTGTGGGTATAAGCCAGGCTGCCGTTCGTTGATAACACGCCAGCTTCGACAGCCGTGCCATCAGCCGCTAATCAGGATCAGTCGTAATGGGGCTCTGCTCCTGTGGGGTACTGCCCAGTTGTGTGCTGGGGCTGGAGGGACAGCTCTGGCATCCAAACCACCCAGCTTCTTGCCAGCTTCTGGGGCAGGGAAATGATCTGCAAGCCGGGGTCACTGATCCATTTTAACCACTTAAAATCCACTTTCTGGTGCTTATGTGTTACTTGTGGTTGGCACACAGGGGAGCCAGGATCCGTGAGGCTAATTTGGGATGTTGGTGGCATGTGAGGCAGCTTCGTGCCTTTCTGAGGGATGCAATGATAGAAGCCAAAGACCACTCCATTTCAAAGCTGGGTCCTAGGATGGATCAGGGAAGCTCACCACATCTCACCACTGGCTGCCCTGCCATGTTCAAAATGAAGTAGTTAAAATGGTTCAGGATAAGCTCTTTGTCTGATATGGTGAACAAGAGCAGTTGTGTTTAAATAAAACAACTCAGAGAAGCGGAGGCAGCGAGAGCTTGCTGTACCTATGGAGGTGGTCTATTCTTTGTTGCTGCTGATGTTCCTCTCCACTCGGTGTGGAGCATGGAGCTCTCCCTGCCACTTTCACACCTCCCGTCCCATGGCTTCCCATGTCTATACCACAGTGCAGCAAGGCCCATGTGAGGTCTTCTGCCGGGACAAAGCCACGTGGCCTGACACGTGTGGGACAGCTGGGAAACCCCAGGCTGAAGCTCAGCTCTGGGTCCTGCTATCAGCCCTCTCCAGATTTGTTCCATGCCACAGATAGGTTTTTCTAGTAATATTTTTGTTCAAGATTACCTGAAAAGTTCAAGTTTATCCTCAGCTCTGGCCTACTACTTTTGAGGTTTAAAAAGCATAATATTCTAAACCATTATTCTTTATTTAGACAAAGGGTTTTTTGTATGTCAAAATACTTGTTGAGCTTGTTTATACTCCAGATGATTGGCTAGAATTGAAAAATTCAGATACTTCAATCTAAGAGGAGCATGAGTGTTCTCTGTTAAATATGAGAAAAAGTGAATGACTAGTGATTTGGAGTGAAACAATTATGTAAACATAAAGAAAAAACTCCTAAATAGCTAACTTATAACAAAATACCTAACTTTTCATATTTTCCCTTGGAATTTTAAATACACTATATTGAAGCTTCTCCTGTGTCTGCCCCAATAAAATTTGACAAAAAGAGCTTCACGTCATACGCCAAAGGCCCACAGTTGTGGAATATGGTTCCCAATATTATCTTTGTGATTCTGCAGTGCAGTAACATGATGTCCAGGCTGTAGTTTCTGTTTTACTAGTTTAAGGGGTGTAGAGTTCTCTTAGTTCTTGTTTCTGTATTTTTAGTGGTCAGCTGAATATCCTGCTCACAAAATTAATTTTATGTACTTTATCAGAATAGACGCTAACGTGCTGTAAGCACCACATGGGAAACAGTTGGTTAAGCACTGTGAAATAATTTGATGTGTGGAGGATTGGAAGGACGGATTGTTTAGAATGAGTTGAGGTCGGATAACTGCTACAGGTTTAGGAAGTGGAAAAATGTAGGTACAGTATCAGGCAATACTTCATAGTCATAAGGTCTACTAGTCTGTTAAATAATCTTCCAACTCAAATGATGAAATCCCTGTTGCTTAAGATTCTTAAAATAAAATAATAGCATGGTGTTAGATGCAGTTCTTCTCCGGCGAGGTGCTAGACTAAAAGACATAATGCCATTCAATATCTACCCACAGTTCTGAGTGCTGAAGCAATTTCTTTTCAAATTGAGCAAGAAAATGGTGATGAATATTTCAAAACTTGTATTAGTATCTCATCACAGCTATTTTTTTGTTTAAAACTATAGAAATATGAAACTTTATGTTTTGTGTAAACATCCACGATCCCTTCTTCAACATATAGATTTCATGCTGGTTTTTGACCTTTTGTTGCTTGGCCTTTCTAAATGTTGAATTTTCATTCTAATAAGCAAAGATATCAAAGTGTCAGATTCAGGTGGGTGGAGAAATGGGGAAATTAAAGTGAGCACAGAAACCTTGAATAGATGGCTAATTGCATCCAAAAAAGAACATTCAAAACTGTGACGTGATGGACAGATATACTAATTGTTCTTAAGCACATAAGTGCATAAATACAAACATTTTCCTATACGAAAATACATTCCCGTCATATTTATAGGACTGGTTTTCTGTTCATTTTTCTACATGACAAATTCTTTTTTTTTCCTTCTGATCTTGTTCTGATTTCAATATTTTGATGAAAGAATCGCTTTATGCCATCACTTCATGCTGAATAGCAGTAGAATAGAACAGCATCGAATTAGAATTCTCATCTTTGTGGGCAAAGCATCTGGAAAAATGCAATATGTCAGCCAGGAAGAGCAAGGGCTGAAAAGACATTTTAACTGCCTTCCAGACTTCCGGCGTTTACTGTTCATACTCCAGTTGTTACAGGTGGGGGGAAAAAACCCCTTCAAAGAATGACCTGGAGGTGTAGGCACAGAGGTTTCTCTCTGTTTGCAGAGATTGAAATAGCAGCAATGAAGTACAAGTTGTCCATTAATTTCAGTGGGTTTTAGATAGTGATAGACTTTTAAATGTGATAATATTTTAATAGCTTAATGTTTTTACTGTCTACTCAGTTACCTCTTCCCCTGCCTGTCAGAGCACATAGAAGAGAGAAGTGGTACCACCTTGGGAGGGTCTGTACCACTCCCCTGGAATGAAAAAGTGGAGGCAGGAATATCAAGCTGGTTTGGAAATGCAGAACTACTTTTATATGAGGATGCCAACCTGAAACATTTGGAGGGGTTGCAAATTTACTGAGCTGAAGTTTGTCAAAACGGAAAATATCCATGAAACTCTCAATTCTGCAAAGTCTGCTTTTTATGAGCAAAGAACAGCTGAAAGAATTTTGCCAACAGGCCAGCTCAACTTCAACAGAGTGCTTAATCATCATGTTTGTTATTGTTGTAAAATGCCATATAAAATCTACATTTTTAGGTGTAAGAAGGCTGGTCTGGGAGATTCTGTGTCTGTGTGCTAAAATTGTCCTGGCTCAGACCCGGCAGCTCCAGTTGCAGTTTTTGGCACTTATTTCTGTCTGGCTTTTTAAAAGTGACTTAAATTATCCACCTCACTTTCCCGTCCCTAAAATGGGGTGAGAGACTGCAAATGTTTGCACAGGTATTGGGTAATGGGGCGACAAGGAAGAAATGGATAGTGACAAATCCTCTTTCCTGGCCCACTTCCATACTGGATTATTTGACTGATTAAGAGCACCTAATTTAGTCACTGCGACTCTTAGTGTTTAATCTGCAGAGGGCAAAAAGCAGTCCAGACTGCTCCAGTTTCACTGGAGGAGGTAATTCATCGCCCCACAAGTAGGTTATTCCCATCACAGACACCCTAACTGTCTCTCTCTGACTCTGTGGGCAGAAGTTGATTCAGTGACCAGTCTCGTGAATGTAGCTACTGTTGGCAGCCTGCTTAGGTACCCCTATACCGGGCTCTTTCATCAGCCACTTCTTTTTTTTAAAGATATACTGTGGCTGGTTTTGTTCTGCCCTGGTGAATAGGAGATCATCTCTACTTTTTTTGTTGCAGTATAATGGGCTTCACTCACTTCTTAGGGCGATACAAAGGAATCAGCGAAGCCTGATCAGTCTTCAGGGAGCCTGAAGGGAATCCCCTGTCATAGGGATGTGAGAGGGACAGGAGGCTGGTCCCCGCTGCAGCCAGGGCTAGAAAAGAGCTGCTGCTGGAGTGTGACTTTCAAAGTCTGAGGAAAAGCCATGGTCAGTCTGGAGCTTGTAACGGGGGCAAGCACAGCACGCGTCTTTCTGAGGACGCACAGCACTCGGAGAGGAGCACTTAAAATGTCCTTTTGAAAATATGAAGGCAAGCAGCAGCTGGAACATATCTGTCACATCCAAATTAAAACCCTTCTGAAGACCAGAAAACTCTCTATAATAAATTGTCTCTTTTTCATACTCTAATCTTCCTATTCTATCTGATGAGGGGGGAAAGACTAGTTTAGAAGTGAACCCTCCGGACATTCATCAGAATGGATTAATCTCTTAATTTAACCCAAAGAAAAAAATAAGAAATAAAGCTTTGAAGAAGTGAGAGCTCTTCCATTTCTCTTTTTCTTTTTTTTTTTTTTTTTGGCTAAAATTTCTTTCTTTCTTTTTTTTCTTCCTTTTTTTTTTTCTTTTTTTTTTCTCCATTCTGGACTAATCTGCCTTCTAATGGAATCACAGTTAAAAACTTCATAGTCTCCCACTAATGAAGTATGACCCTGCAGGACTTTTGAGAAACTTTCCTCTTCAGCGTGTCCCTCTCGTGCATCTCATTACAATTTATAAATCAATATTTAGAAAGAGTTAATTCTGGATGTCTAACTATAGGGCTTATCACTGGAGAGAGCTCTCACCCGGGTATTTTGTTGACTTCATCCACAGTTTCTGTGCTCTCTGAAATTTAAGCTTGTGGCAATCTAGATGCATTCAAATCCATAAAGATCTATCTCCAAAAAGCACTGCATATGGCATCTGGTTCAATTTTGCATTTTATATTGTCCATGAGGTTGGAGCCAGTGAGCAGTGAGGGACTCTGGTCCCTCATTAAAATCCATGAGTCAAAACAGGTGCCCAGTTGAACCAATTACTGTGAATAACAAAAATCATTACAAACTCTATGATAATAGGCTTTTTTCCAACGATAGCTTTTTTCCCCCAAAATAAGCATTAATTTAAAGATACAAGAAGTTTGATATGGTAATTATGAGCCAATTTTGAGTCAGAGTGAGACAAAGAAATACCTATGTCACAGTTTTGAATTATGGAAGTTTTTAAAGGATTTTTGAAATTATATTTTCCCTTGTGTAATTTCTGCTTAGTGTCAGTGAGGCTGTTAGCTTGTTTTCCTAAACAAGAGGCAAATAACCTTGAGGTTCAGTGTTTCTTTGATCTCTTCCAAGAAAGACCAAATTAAAAAAGTGAGTCTGAGATGATCTCATTGCAATCATATTATTAATAGCTATCATCAAAGGTGAAATATTACGAATCTGTTATGCACACAGTTCAATCCACTGTGTGCCTTGCTAGCAATAAACAGGACCAAAGTTATAAGTACTGTAAGTATTACCGGTAAATCGCATTTAGACCAAAAGGTTTCAGAAAACAGAGCTGGCCTCTTTACAGTTCATGAAAAATCAATTAGCAAAATGTTATGCCCTTGCAAAATGAAGTGTGGATAATGAACACAAATAAATGGGGATTTGAAAAAAGCATGTATACTTGTCCCTTTTGGTGGGAGAGAGTGACTGATTAGTTTAGGAGAACTGTGGTGGATTAGTGCAGGTATGTATTAACAGTGGAGCAAAGGAAGAAAAACTTCAAAGAAGTTTGTAATCTTTGATCCCATTATGAATCCTGCAGAAGACTTGTGAATTCTAATTTAGTAGTGAGAAAAGTGTTACAGCCAAAAGAGCGAGGCGCTATTTATAGAGGAGAAACTTTTCCCATGTAGAGGTTGGACTGGAACCTCACCCATGACATTTTTTCCATCACACTAATCTAGTCCAAACAGGTTAAAATTGAGGTCATTTATGTAAGTCTTCCAGGTGCTCTTGAGAATATCTGCAATAAAAAGTAGAAACAGCATCTTTTGCGCCTTGCAGTGTTGCCACAAGTCTGTTAGTTGTGAACCAAGAACTTGAAAATTGCAGCTTAAAGAGCTTTTCCTTCCAGCTTGCTGCCTGACAGTCTCTAGAGGCCTGGGTAAGATTACGTGAGGCTGTAACCAGCTCAAAATGTTGTGGTTCTTTGTCTTGTGACAGGTGCAAGACCACAGGATTTCAGTTTGGAATTTCCAAAGTTAATTTAACTGCTAGAAGAAAACTGACTGAGGTCTGAAGTAAGTAAAACCAGCACTGGCAGAAAAAAGACAAACTGAGACTCTCCAACCAAGAACACTAAACTGAATAAAATTGAGACAATTGCACAGTATTTTCCTCCTGAGCGGGAGTTATCACAAACTGTAGGCTATTGGCACATCAGACATCAGCAAGAGCAGCATCAGCGGCTAGCAAAGATTCAATCCCTGGGACGTGAGCCTGAGAAATGGTAGCATGCCTCCCATGTGGGAGCTTTAAGAGTCCACCTGTGGGGTTGGTGTGGTTGGAGGAGAAAGCGACTGCTGATCGAGTTGAACTGTGATTTGCAAACAAGCCCTGACTCTCTGTTCCTTGTGGTAAGGAGTCAGTTAAGCTGGGCTACATGGTCTAAGTCTTTAATTTATGCTGTTCCCAACTTCATGGACTGCCGATATGGTTTTGTGCACTTAAAGTTACCGTTGCTATGCCCATAGAAGGCTACACAGTCAGAAATACGCAGAAATATGAGCATCTAGGATGAGAGAGTAAAGTGCTCTGATTCACAGATGTGAACTAGACCTTGCCAGAATAGCCATCAGCGTTCCCATACAAACCTCGACATCTGCTTGTGCGTTGGTGAAGTCCATCTCAGAACGGGGCCCATCTCTTGCTGCGTGTGGATTCACCAGGCAGTCATAAGGCAACTGTGTTATTTTAGCGCACACTGTTTGAATTGGGCTATTAGGTGCTGCATGGTGTGTGTTTCTATCTAAAAAGGTAGACGTTGCTGTCCAGAACTCAGCGGAGATGGTGCCTACACTGGCTGGCTGGTGGATTGATGCCAGCAGCAACCACCAGCAACACTAATTCTGCACAGTGGGCCTTGGTGACACAAAACGAGCCTAGATCAGTTAGTTCTTGCGTGTTATGAACCTTTCTCAAGCTGAACATGACATCAGTCTTCTCTCTTTTTTTTTTTTTTAAAGCAGTCTTCTCAAAGAAGACAAATTACATGATATTCCTTAATTAAACTACCACAAAGAAAGAAAATAACTTCTAATTGGCAAAGAAGAATTGGGAGACACCCTTCCACCTCACCACTAAAAGTAGAGAAGGAATATAGGAAACGAAGGAATGAGTTGTTTCTTACCACTGCTTTGCATCTCAAAAATAGTGTACATTTCAGATGCTGTGATAGCTTAATATTTATATTTAGTCAGTGGTTAACTTTCTTTCTATCACACATTACAGTTACACTGTCTTCCTGCCAGCCATTCCTGGAAGGGTATGTACAACCTCCAGAGAAAACTAAGCAAAACTGAGTGAGGAATGATATATTTTGAATAAAATGTCTTGTCTTGATCAAAATGTCTTATGACCAAGCCTGGACTATTTATGGGAAACCCTTGTATTCTCTTTTCCTGCTGCTAGGGATGGATTAGGGTGGGCCAGAACTGAGTCCAAGCCCTGAAGTGTGTGGTACGACTTTTGTGGGTTAGATGAAAGAACTAAAAATGCATCACTTTTAACCAGTATTTTTCTTCTAAAAAAAACAATATATAATTTATTTGGTGCTTTTTATAAACTCTTCTACTCAGTTCTTACTGCACAGCATGAGATGATCTAGGAATTAATATTATTTTTGTAATCTGAGGAAAGGGGATTTCCCAGTGACCACTACTACAATACTCTTATTTAAACTGAAGGTCTATTTTTAGATGCTTGGATGTGTCCTGGGATAAAACATTCCTTCTCTGACATGTTCTAATGTTGACAAAATGTATTATGTACTGCATCTAGGTATCTAAGGAATTTTAATTGTCTCAGAGGTACACAATAGCTTTTTAGAATTAGGATATTTATCACTTGTCACAGCTTGTAAATTTAGATACAGAACAGGCCTGTACACTGTCAAGCTGTGTGGGAAAGTAAGGAGAATAAGAGGTAGCGTCATGGTCTCTGTATGCCTTCCAAGCACGTTAATAGTTAGTATATTCTAAAAATCTCTAAGATGTAGTTTAAAAAAGCTTAAACCTGAAAATAAGATGCATGAAAATGTAAAAGGAAAAAGCTGATGCTAAGAAATTCTACCTTATTCACACAATTCAGTCCCACTCCTTTGTCAAAGTGATAGTTGCTCCAAGAAATGTACTGAATTATGCATGGCTAACCAACAGTTCTGCACTGGAGCTCAGTTGTGATGGTGGGAAGCTTCGGGGAATGTGTGCACTCCTGAACTGTCATCTACCTGTTGTGCAAATCAAAAGTATCTGCAGATAAAAAATTCAGATTAATTGAACAAAGCCCCCAAGCAGCTCGCTAAGTGATATAAGCTTTCTATCAGTCACAGTCAGAAGATTAAACTACGGACCGTCAGGCTGAACAATTTGTAGCTAGGATTAATTTGGTATTCCCCACTTCAGGGCATGCCAGCTATTATGTTAAAAAAACTAGTAAAACCAGTCTAAAACATCAAAGATTGGTACATTTTAAAACAGATCAGCGTTTTCATGGAGCCCACAGTTCTGTAACCATGTCTTTTTTTTTTTTTTTTAAATTGGTTTGGATAGATGGCAAACCTTTCCCTAACTGGTGTCTCACCAGTTGTCGTATGCTGGTTTTGCCCTGAGCGGGGGGCTGTGGGAAGTGCTTCTCCACTGCTATCTGGGCAGAGGTGCAGCAAAGCAGCAACATCATGTCCAGCTCTGGTGAGGACGAAACATTGCAGGTCCTTGGCCCATGGGAGGACAGTTTTCTCTAGCAGCTTGACGTGACAGAAGCCATGCAGTAATAGAAGGTAAATGCCTCTTGTTTGTATTCACACACTGCTGATTTGGGCAATAGGTATTCAGTCGCTATTGATGGAAGTGCTGGTTTCCTAACTACTATTATTTTTTCCACATGAGAAATATTTCTATATCAGAGGAGTGATTAGGCACTAGCTTCGCTTCTTAATGCTTCTTATACCCTGATAGCTGTCTGCACAGAGCCTCTCCTTCATCCACTTTTTCTCTGTGATCATCAACAGTGATTCTCTGATTCCTGCAGTCGTCCATTTATGACTTGTCCCTTTCCCATTTGGCCATATATTTGGAGTAATTGTCCCATATGTTCCCTATACTTGGCACTGGTGAGGCCGCACCTTGAATACTGTTAGTATTGTTAGTTATAGTTCAGTTTTGGGCCCCTCACTACAAGAAGGATGTTGAGTTCCTGGAGTCCAAAGAAGGGCAGTGAAGCTGGTGAGGGGTCTGGAGCACAAGTCTTATGAGGAGCGGCTGAGGGAACTGGGGTTGTTCAGTCTGGAGAAGAGGAGGCTGAGGGGAAACCTTATTGCTCTCTACAACTACCTGAAAGGGGATTGTGGCAACAAGGGTGTTGGTCTCTTCTCCCAAGTAACTAGTAATAGGGCAAAAGGAAATGGCCTCAAGTTGCGCCAGGGGGGGTTTAGATTGGATATTAGGAAAAATGTCTTTACTGAGAGAGTGGTCAAGGATTGGAACATGCTGCCCAGGGAGGTGGTAAAGTCACCCATCACTGGAATTATTCAAAAAACGTGTGGATGTGGCACTTCAGGACATGGTTTAGTGGGCATGGTGGTGTTGGGTTGATGGTTGGGTTTGATGATCTGAAAGGTCTTTTCCAATCTTAATGATTCTATGATTCTACTTTAACAGTTTTAAAAATGTGGTCATTCAATTAGTGTTTCGTTTCATAATGCCCGTCCACTATCTCTGTTTTGCTGGTTTGTCGCATGCCTTTAGACAAGGGACTCCCTGTCTTACTGGTGCTGTCCATCACTTGCATGGCAGCATGCATGCTCCTCTTAGTGCATGTGATTTGGAAGACTGGCACTAAATAAGAATTGTTATAACGTTTGCTTTCACTACAGCAGGCACAAAGCTTTGCCCTACTCATTTGCAGTTTGTAATTAACTAATGAAATGTATATGTGATTAGCTTTGATAATGCTTCCAGGAAACTACTGCACGCTTGCTTGAAACTTTACCTCATTGTAAAGGTATTTTAGAGGGAAGTTTTGGGGGGAAGTGAGCTCCACTGGAGTTTTTAAATGTTTTCCGCCAGGTGGATTGTAAAGATGTCAGGGCTTTCTCCATACTCAGCCTTCTGAACTTTTTGCAGCTTCTGTCTCCATCACAAGGTCATCCCACTGCTTGAAATAATGCCCTGTCTCACCTTGGAGCCAGGCTAGCTGTGCTGGCATCTCACACTGGCAGCTAGGGCTGAACAAACTGATTGCGGTGGATAACTCGCTCAATCAAATTAGCCCCGCGGTCTCTGAGCGTGCATAAATTCTCCCCGTGGCTAACAAGCCGCTGATGTGCTTCCGTTGCCGGTGATGGCCAGGGACGAGGAGCCATGCTCGCTGGCTGCAGGTATCTTCTGACGTTTCATCTTGTGCAGCTGCAGTGCTCTGAAGCTGGGGGTCCTGCTGCGAGCAGGAGCGCAGCTGTGAACCGAGCGCTCTCAACCATCTCGATCCCTGTCCTTGGCTTGGTATTGGACCTGATGATATTAATACAAATGTGCCTCGAGAGTGAAAGCTGAGATGTAGAAGCATTGTGCAGTAAAATAAACCCCTGAAAGCTAGGCTGGTACAGCACTTAGTGTGTTTTATGTCCTGTGGTAGATAATGTATATTCCTGTGTGTCAAGTGATATGTTATTTACAGTATTTTGGTTAACCTTAGAATACATTTATTTAAATTCAACTTCTCTTTAGCATTAGTTTGCA
Source organism: Phaethon lepturus (assembly GCF_000687285.1). Lineage (NCBI taxonomy): Eukaryota > Metazoa > Chordata > Aves > Phaethontiformes > Phaethontidae > Phaethon > Phaethon lepturus. The sequence continues at coordinate 22,903 of NW_010550887.1, read as the reverse complement.
GACCTGGAGATAAATAAGCCACAGCTGACATTGGCCTTTTGATGCTCAACAATCTAGATTCTGCTTAGCAGATTTCAAATTTTTCAAGTCTGGCAACATTTGAGCAAAGATATGGTAACAAATGACAATTTACAGTTCATCTGGTAAGGGCTAGGGTCTTTAGGTTTTACATTTCCCTTCTATCTTTGCAGTATTGTGCTGGAGATTAGGCAATTTTTCTGGTAGTGATTCAAAGGAAATGGATAAAAGGGTATAAAAAGTTTCAGAGCAATCTGTGGGCGCTGAAAGATATGAAGGGATGGCTTAGCTGGGGGTGGCCCTGGCACCCACCCACATCAGGGCTCCCAAGCTGTTCGTGAGCCATGGAGGTTTGCAGCATGGGGTTTCAAGGCAGACTCTCCAAGATCTCAGAGCGGTGAATAGGAATTAAACAGTAAAAGTACAGGGAGCAATTAAGAGCTTAAGGATCGCTTGCACTCATATTAACATGAATAATTTCTTTAGTTGGCTTCATGGGGACTATTCCGTGCCACGTACCTTAGAAGGAAAGGTCTCCAACAGGCTGTGCTGCAGCACCAGCTGGGAATCCATATCATTCAGGAGACTTGGGAACAAGGTGTTTCCACTGTGATTGCAAGTGGGAACTCCAGCAATAGCAGATAGTAAACAACTTACATTTGCAAATATCTCACTTCTGTTAATTAAAAAACCCAAACAAACCCGTAATAGATTAGTAGCCACTTGAAGGGTAACTTTTTTTACAGCTGCATAAAGAACTCCGGTTATCTGAAATATGGAGAGCTTCTCCATATGGTGGTGGTAGTTCCAGCTCCACTGACTCTGTAGAGATCGTCCTGCACTTTATTGCTGGCTGAAGTGGTGGAGTGTGATGATAGATTTCATCCTTGCTGTGTCGCATGGTATGGCTAGACACAGAAGCCTTTATTTTCAGTGGACAAAACTGTTCAGTCAATTTATTTGCTCTAAGTGCAGGTTAATATATTGATACTTCTAAAGAAGTTTCTATTGAAAGGTGTTGGTGAAAAATGTGTACATCAGCTGGTTTTCTTTCAGAAAACTGTTGTGTGGCAGGCAAGTGTTGCTATCACTGCCTTGTGGAAAGAAGAAGTGAGGAATGTGTGAATGTGCCACGTTTCTCACATGAGCCATCTTAGAGCATATTGGAAGAAGGTTTATGTGGGATATTTGGAGACCATGTGCCTCCAGCCCTCTGGACCCGTTACAGGATGGCTGGTCTGAGAGACCCAGAGATGAGCTTCCTGGGAGCACAACAGGGAAAATGACCACCAGCTGTGGGAATGATGTGCTGGAAGAGATGGTTTTCCTAAACCATGCCGGGGGAGCATGATAATGCTTCAGGACCATGTTTGAAGTGTTTGGACACAAACACCACATTTAGCCACTTGTTCTCATCTCCAGTGGAACAAAGCTCTGCTTCCTTGGGGAAGGTTTTAGGCACATTTATGCCTTTATGTGACGCAACTATGTCCCCTCCAGACTTCCTGAGCTGAGGGAGAACTTGCATGGACACATCTCAGCAGTGAAGTACATGTACTCCTTCGTCTCTGGAAAGTTGGTGTTGGCATTTATCATATCAAAGTATTCAAATTTATGAAGCAGTTTCTTGGAGCTCAGTTGATCTTATGGGTGACTTTTTTACAAAACCAGCAGCCAGGATGCCTCCCTGTTGACTCTGCATAAGGAAAAGAGAGAACTGTGTCATGTGAACTGCAGGGAAATTAGAACAAGCTAATCAAAGAATAATGAAGAGGGAAGTTAGGCACTAAAGGCACTTTCATACAGACCACAAAACACGGAACTAGAAACGTGGTCCTAATGTGTATTATATTATGGTGCACAAGTAAAAGTCTATATAGCCAGAATAGAGCCAGAAAGGATCATATTTGGTAACAGATACTTTTTCAATTAAGAAATTATAATTAATATATGTAAGGCATTTCACAGAGCTTTCCCAGGGAGATCAGAGACATAGGATCATTGAAAACAGAGCAGCACGGTGAGATGTCCTTGTCCTGAAGCATCATCAGGTATACTTGCATGATTTGGGGCAGATTTTCCTCTACTGTTGTTTGTAACATATTTAAAAGATGGAGCTTGCCAAGGAAGGTTATTCTTTTTGTCCTTTTTGAAAATAATTAATTATGTTTAACCTACATTTCTCTTGTAGGAGTTTATACTTGTTTCTTGTTCTATCTGCAAAGGATGCAGAGGATTATTTCTGCCCAATACGCATGCAGAGAATTGTTTCTGCCTAGTACGTATTTGAAGACTGTTGCCATGTCCCATCTCATTTTCCTTCTGTAGAAATAAGTCAGTCCAAGTGCATCAGCTTTTTCCCAGGCCTTACTTTCAAAGACCTCTGATAATTTTCTATTCCTCATCTTTCAACTTTTTCTGCTGGGTCTGAGTGTGATTCCCAAACCTGGACTAGTTATAGAGAGCTAATATAAACCCCACTTTGTAAAATTTTTCATAATGGAAATCAATCACCAATTCCCTACAAAGACAGGAACATTAAACCTTTCAGAGCTGACATGACTTGCCCAGGGCTACCCAGCAGGGAAATGGCATAGCCAGGAAGAGGACCCAAGACCACAACTCCCTGTGTTCCTGTGAAGAATGGTCTCCCTTGGCAAACACACTATGTGCAATCCTTTCATTAATGAAATACACCACACAGCATCACTAAAAAATCTGGACTGCCCCCAGGAAGTGATCCTTTTTCTTGCAAAGGGTGAGATGTAGTAATGCCTCTTGTATTTATGTGCTGGCTGCTCTTGGTATGGCTTTAACCCATCTGAACTCCTACAGGCTCCAGTCTCTCACAGGTTGAGGGCATGACACATTTAAAAGTGTTTTATCCTCTTTGCTGTCACCTTCAAAACTTTGCATAAGTGGAGGTGGGCATCCAGGTTCTCTCTGAGCTGTATTCACAGTAAATTTGTTTGTGCCTTTTAGTGATGGATTAGTGAAGAAAACCATCGGATTGTAAAAAAGAAGAGAGAGCACATTCTGCTTGCTCCAGCCAAGCTCACTTTACCAACCCAATAAAGTAAAAATGTAAGTAGCTCTAAAATGAGGTTGTAGGAGAAGTTGCCCAGCATGAGCTGCAATTGCAGCAGATATATTTCTCCTTAATTATTGTGCTGCAGTGGGTACACTAATACGTTCAGCCTTCTCCTTAGCATATGCTGTTTTCTGAAAAAAAAAGCTACACTGAGTAAACACATACTTACCTCTGTGGTTTAAAAATATTCTAATCATTATTCAGCTGATCTATACATCATATCTTTGCAATTGCTTAGACATGTTTACTTTTTGTTGTTTTTTTGTAAGAGTTCATTTATTCATTTTCTCCTTGGCTCTATTAGAAATGTTAACTGTAATTTAAGACTCAGGAACTTTCTTACCAGTGGAAATCAGTGTGCTAATTTAATACCAGCAATTGCTTAACCTATCCAATGCCAGAGGGACCCCAGTGCAAGAAAGGGCATACTAATATAGCTTTATGAACATGCAGCACTTGTACCAGCACACTGCTGATTGATTAAAAAACACAGGAGGCGTTTCTTCAAAGGATTCTGAATAAAGCCTTTGGTCCCATTTCCACACATGGATTTTTTTTTTTTTGTCCTAAATACATTTGTTAGACTACCTCATTTTGAACAGTAGCTGAAGGTACATTAGGGAAGGATTTTGCATGTGTTTAACCCATCACGGAAAACAATTGAGATATATATATGTATTTGATCTGATAAATATCTCAGCATTTAAAATCCTTTTGAATCCTTAGATAGCGCTACTTAATCTCTTAAACATGCACTTATAATGACTTAAGAATCCACACACTGGAGATCTAGTGACCCAGTTGTGCTCTGCACTGCCATGTGCGGGAGTTGATTTGGGTTTTATTAATCCAAATAATTTTTGAACCCTGTAAACATACTGAGGACTTTGCAAGTGCTAATGAGCATTGCTTGTGACCTAAGGAAATGGTGTTCTCCAGCCAGAAGCTCTGCGGCGGGTGCACAGCCCTGCGTTGTACACTGCAATGGTGAGCTCTGCCCTTAAAAGATCTTTTAAATGTATCGTAGTTACTGGGGAATGTGTGTACTGAAACTTTCAGTGATATCAGATACTATGACAAAGAAACAGATTGGAGGTTGCCTAGAAGTTTTTAACTCAAACAATAGTTTCTTTGAATGTAAATCTTCTCTATAGTACAGAAGAAAGCAAATGTTTTTCCTTACTTCAAGGTGCAGTGGTGGTCTTAACATGATTTAAACTGCATTTCAGGGTAGTTGCAGTCTTTATGCTTTATTATGTTACACTAGCTAGGAACCCCTGGTATGACCCAGTAGTACTTTTACCTATGAACTATTTCTGTTCCAGGGAGAGAGGGAGAAATTATTACATATGAAATGATATAATGCTGAGCAATTATTCCTTCTGAAGCAATAGAGGTGTATTTACTGGTATGAATGTACCAATCTTAGTCATCATAAAAAACACCATATTAGGCTGTTAAAAATTATCTGTTACTGGCAAAAATATATACATATTTACCAGCAGCTGTCAATATTTTAATATCTTGCCTCTAAACAATTTGTCTTTAGAGAGACTGTCATGTTATATGTTCCTTCTCTATGTTTCAAATGATACCTTTGGTAGTTAAAATGAAAGAATGCAGTAAAAAAGTCCAACTTACTGTTTGGTTCTGCCTACAATAGTCCAGTCACTTGGACTGATTATTTGCCATCTAAGCAATTTAATTGCAAACATCCTTTCCGAGCATTTCTGAGAGGTGCCCTGCACAGCAGCACTGCGTGCCTGCGGCAGCAGTGTAAGGATTTCTGTCCGTCCTCAAACCCGTTGCTGTTTCCTTAAAAAGCTGTTCCATTACTTACACCACTACCCTGTTTACCTGCCTCATACACGCTTTGGGACCCAACATGCCACTCACCCGTGTCCCTGGGTCCACTGAGCACTGATGCTTTCTGTGCCAAGCAAGTGTCCCAAGCTGCTGCTGGGGAGATGAAAAAGGGAACATCACCCCAGGAGCAACCTTGGCAGTAATGTGATGCTGGTTGCCTAAACAGCTGAAGGAGCTCTGCCTTTATGAGATGATAGGAATTCTGGGCTCACCTCATCAGCAGATGGAAAATGATCCTTTCTAGAAGCAGCATAACCAATGACAGCTGCTAATTATCACATACCTAAGACTATGCATGGTGCACAGAAATGACTTCTAGAGAAGCAAAACGCTCTTTTCCAGGTCCCCACTGCAGCTTGTCATGCTGGACTGAGTCATGGCACTGCAGGTAGATCTTGGAAAGCCCACCATGATCTCTGTTTGCCTATTGCAAGCTGCTGTAGGGTGCAGCTGTAACAAGGGTACACCTGTCCCAAATGTTGCCCTCAAGTATTTCCTCCTGTGAAGACACATCCCATCATCCTCCTCCCATCCCACTGTGGGTATGTCACTTGAGATTCTCCTTTGACTATAGGCCAGTCCAGCAGTCCTTGCTGTCATGTAATACTCTCACCTCTGGAGTTGAAAGCCTTCTGAGAGGGCACTGAGTCGCCTTGCGTAGCACAAAAATCATGCACTGTCATCCAGTCTTGAGTGTATTTCTTTTATCAAGAGCAAAGAAACCTTTTTTCTTATCGTATAAGTAGGCTTTGGCAGTGAATGAGCCCTTTAAGGTAGTTTGCAAATAACTGCACTGTAGGATGGGGAGTTCTTATGGAGAAAAAAGTAGAGTGAAACTGCGAGTATATTTGCATACAGATAAACTATCACTTTTTCCTAGGGTCTAACTCAGAAACCACAGGTAGAGCAGGGTACTCTTGATTAATTGGGCCAGCTCAGTCTGCTCCTGGGTTTTTCTTTACTCAGAGACAGTCATCTCCTCCATACACCCTCTGTAGTTAGTCATAGTGTGATCAGAATAAATGCAAGTGCAGGCCCTCCTCTTGCAAGGGCCTTGGGCAGCTTGCTCCAGCACAACGGTCATTAAAAACCTCCATCTTACATCTTGGCCTCCAAACTAGCTGAAATATAAACGGGACCTCCATACCACCAAGCTCTGTCCTTAAAAGTACCACAAACAAAAATCAGGGCCATGAACCTACAGTGTCTTGGAGCTCTGCCTGTAAGTGCCAGGGACAGGATGCTGCTCATGCACTCGATGAAGCATGGCTTTGTCAGAGGCATTAAAATGACATGTTTATCCTGTAAAATGAAGTTGGAAAGTTCAGCTCTTGCACCCACCTGCCCAGGTCTGTCTAAGGATTGTCTGAGAAGGCCTGATTGGGAAAGGACTTCTTTGGATAGGGTGGCCTTGACTAAGGGACAGTTTATTCTCATCTGGGAATAAACATACTTTTTCGTTGTGGCAGATTTTGCGGGGGGTTTTTTTTGTCAAAAGAAAGATTCCTATCACAAATGAGGTAGATGAGCTGTATTGAACACATAACGAAGGATAGTGCCTGGGTAAATGCACAAGGAAGATTCAGTTGTGTGACTGTAGGTTTCTGGTGCTGCCTTCAGGAGCCCAAGGGATCCCCTCAGCCTTGTTTGCCCATACAATGTCTGCAATGCCATGCAGATGCCTCAGGTGCATTAAGACATCTAAAAATGGCATTTGGACCTGTGATTGCACTGACGAATCTCATCTCAAGGATTCAGGAATTCAGATACACAGACTCTGGTGCTTGCAATGCAATGTGTGTGAGCTCCACGAGGCACGAGCGACACAAGAGCTATCTGAGTATGGTCAGAGAAGCGTGCAGAGCTACATGCCTCATCCTGAAGTAGCTGCTGGTTTTAGGCCCCCCGGACTCCCTCGCCTCCCAGAGTGCTGGCAGTGTGGCAGCCTGAAGGGCCATGTTACATCTGCCATGGGTTCACGCACACCAAACCCATGTCAATCTGCCCCATTTCTCTCTTCCAGCTCTATGATACAATAGGTAGGATTTACCATTACCTCATGCCCAGGGTTTCATGTCTGTTTTAAGCAATGACTGTGAAATCTTTGCAAGGATCATTTGAAAACTGAAGTGTATCCAAAATAAGTTGTCTGTCTGCTTCCTAGTGGAAGGCTGTGAAAGGCTTGATTTCCTGGTGGTGGTTTCTGGCTGGCTTGGAGCTGTTGTTTCTATAATTTGAAGGTTTTGGTTTCTTTTCTTCTTTTATCTTGTACAAAGAAAGAAAGTGACTAGTACGGGTATATTTACTGAACTGCTACTCTGTATTGTCAGCTATGATCCATTCATACCTTAAATTCTGATGCCATCTCTTATCTTTAAAGATGAGCTATGTACATTGGTTGCTTTTGATCTGGCTGCTTTCCACTCTGTCACTGTTAACTTTCTGTTTGTCATCATGGATGATGTGTAGTTCTTTCCAAAATTTGTCCTCTATCTTTAGCTGGGTGTGCTTTAAGGCTGAACCTTTTATTTCTTCTGCTGCACATCGCATCAGAGATGCAGCTATTCTTGTTATGAAAGCAGTCACTGTAATCAAGTGCAGATTAATGGAGAGATTATTTCTGTGAGTATGAAGAGTTCGTGGAATACAGCATTTTCTGTTTTAATATATTCAGAAACTGGATCACAATTCTGCCACCCCAAATCTTCTATTTTTTATCCTCTTTTTTTCCCCCTGTACAGATGATGATACTGGGCTGTGATACCTCCCCAGAGAGTTGCTTGTAGTAGCAGCATCCTGCCCTTCTGTACCTGCACACGATGTATCCTGCTTAACCAATTCTTCATGAGTCATTTGTCCTTTAAAGTATATGTTTTTATTCTAACAGGGCATATGGTCTGCCTTACATGCTATAGATCATTTGGAGCCTATGTAAGTGACTTCCTCTCATTAGAGTCACTACTGTGTTGGTCTTTTGTCAGAATGGAATCCAAAAGATTTTTTTTTCATTCTGACTGTGCTGCGTCGGATCGGAGGTATCCCAGCCTCTTTTAAGTTTGCAGCCATATTTTTCAGAGTGAGTTTGAATCTTGTTACTTCTCAGGAGAGTTTTCATGTATTTATGTCCCAAAGTGGTGCCACACAATCTCTTAGGTCTTCCAACGTGGTGTGAATAAAATCATCAGGGTATGTTGTCAGTGACTGGCCTGAAGAGTAGCTGGAGGATGCCTCACAGCCCTTTCTGCTGCAGTGAAGGGTTCCTACGTGTTTTCTTCTGCTGTCTGCTCCCCTACAAGACAGGCAGCAGAAAATGGCCAAGCTCTCACAGGTCCTAGGTGTGGATCCAGTGGGAAAACATGCATAGGGCCATGATTCCTTGCTGAGCTCAACAACATGCTCTGGTGGGCTAAAGGGACATGCTTGGCTAGGGCAGCTGCTTGCTTGGGGACATGTTTTTGCCTATCTTGCAAAATTGCTGCTGTGCGCAGGCTGCAAAACTATGCTAAAGTAGCATGTGGATGGCTTTGGAAGGATTGAGCCCACATCCTCAAAGACTGAGTGTCTTTTAGGGTTCAAAGGAAGCAAGAAGCTCCATCAGTACCATCAATCCCTTCTCCTTTTCCTCTGTCTGGCTTTCCAAAAGATGCCTAAACCTGGTCCTTCGCTTCTGTTGCTTTGCTTTTATTCAGAATGCCCCAAATGCAATAGCATTCAGTTGCTCACACAGCCACAGGAATGTTTTTTAAAGCCAAAAATTATTAATTTCATGTAGCACATGCAACATGCATCTGGCCATGCCAGGCAACCTGATACCTTCTTGATGAAGGCGCTCAGCACCCACTCCCGCTGCTGTGGGGACAGTGCTGCTGGTGGCTCAGGGGAGGCCAAACTATTTGTTTCAGCTACCTAGATAACACTGTGAAAAATTTGCACGAGGAAGCAACTATTTCTCATTTGTTCTGTCTATACGCCATAACGACAGTATGCACGGGAAATGGCTCACCTGCATGGGTATGCCCCAAAATCACTGTTTACTTAGTCTGTCCCTGCTGTTCCTCTCATTAATTTATAGTATATTCAGAAAACACAGACGTTTGACTGAGGTGCTTTTGGGTCTTTTAGCTGGCTTCTAGTCAAGTTTGCTTGTCAAGTAACCTTTCTTTTCTTCTGGTGCGATATGTTTGTGTTGGTTGCTAAGCAGATTACTTCCTAGCTGCATGTATAACAAGAATGAAGATGGTAACATGGAGTTCGAGAGTGCCAGATAGCAGCGTGGTATTTTTGAGTTAGGAAATAGTAAATAAAGGACTAAAATAATGATAGCTGCTACTTCCTGGGATGGACTTTTTATGCATGAAATCCTTGAGATTCTGATATTTGCCATATTTCATGTGATGTCTTTACTTCCATTAATGGCTGAAAATGTTTGCACAGACAGCAAGAAATTTCAGCTGAGGAAATGTAAGTAATGTAATATTTATTGTAAAATAGATGTTTTTGAAAGCTTTACTATTTCCCTCCAATATCTTTTCGTCAAAACCCTATTGGCTCTAGTGTAGTTGTATTTACCCTCTTTGTGTAACCCTTTCTTTATGCCTTCGGGTATAGGTTGCTCTACTGAGGAGTTACCATGTTCTCTAAGCGAAGAGAATCCTGACCCTGTCATTTCCCATTCATACCATTTCAGTATAAAAATGTGTTTGTACTGGTTACAGTTTCCTAGTTCACAGAGCTTCTATAAGATGTATATCCTGGGGCAAGAGGAAATCAGGCAAACAGTGTTCTCAGGTTAATCTCACTGTTGATGTTGGTTTGAGGCTTTACCTGAGAAAGAACTGAAGGACTTTACGTTAAGACATTAAGACCCCATGGTCTGAGTATTGAGTATTGTGTTGGGCTTTTTTTTTTTTTTTTTCCTTTTTAATGTTCCCAAGCTTTGGTTGATGCAAATAGTTAATAATTGGTAACACATCTCTTCTTGTACTCCTTTTCTTACTTTATTTGTTCCTGGGTCTAGCATAAAATATGCTACAAGACGCCCAGGGCAGGAACTTTTTTCAGCACACTGGAGCTCTAGCCTAACCAATACCCACAGACCCATGTAAATCACCAGAGAAGTTTGGAGTGAATGTACATTCTTAAGTTGTACTTGTAAAAATGAGGAGCTTCTCACTGAACACACTGGACCCCGTAAGGACTCTTGTTGATAGGAGCTGATAATAACTTGCTTGTCCTTGGAGGGGAATCTGCAGGGAAGGACACCAGAGGTGTTGCTATAGGACAAGGGGTAATGGTTTTAAAATTAAAGAAGGTAGATTTCGACTAGGTATAAGCAAGACGTTTTTGACAATGAGGGTGGTGAACCACTGGCCCAGGTTGCCCAGAGAGGTGGTAGATACCCCATCCTTAGAAACATTCAAGGTCAGGTTGGATGGGGCTCTGAGCAACCTGCTCCGGTTGAAGATGTCCCTGCTCATTGCAGGGAGATTGGACTACAAGACCTTTAAAGGTCCCTTCCAACCCAAATTATTCTATGATTCAATGTTGAATTCAGATCCGCACCTCTTGTCCCTCTCTGCAAATCTCACTCCAGCGAACGGGCACTTGTGGGGCAGGCAGAGGCACAGCTCCTTTCCTCCTTTATGATGATGGTACCTCTTCGGATTTTTCCCGGTGCGCAGCTGCACAAAGTGCAGACACGCTCAGGCATTGTCTCTTGCTATAGCTGCTGTTCTCTGCAGTGTGGGAGTAGTAGAGCACGCCTTCTGCCACATGACCTGTGGGACGGTTAATGATGCATGTCCAAAGGCCACATCCAGTTTCCTGAAGGGAGGATTCCTCATACCTACCTAAACTTGCAGTGTATCCAGCTGAAGCAGGAGCATGTGCTTTGTACAGCTGTGACTAAATTGTTGAGTTTGGAGAGTGAAAGCAGGACGAGCCCTAGTAGGTTTTCCAGTATCTATCTGTTACCTCTGCCAGCAGGACTATCTATAGGATCACCTACTCTGTGGAAGTTGTGCATGCCCTGATATACAGCAGTCCGTGTCTGGTCCCAGCAAGGGTGACATTGTTGCTTATTGTTGTTCAGGTAAATCAGTCAATCTTGGCACTACAAGCAACCCTGGTGAGACACTTGCATCCAAATTCCCCATAGAAAGGGGCTGTAACTTGCTGACACATCTGACCAGCATTTTGGTGGGTAACATATCCTGGACCAGTCTTGAGGAACCAGCATCGCTCAGGTCTGGGAAGGGTCTGCTCTGACCATGCAGTCTGTCTCCTCTTTGCCCTGTGTGTCCCATTGCCAAACAGTGGCACTGCTGTTGGCCAGATCCAACCAGATTTATCAGAGGTACAGAAAAGTCAGAGTTAAACTTCTACAACTTTTGAGGAATTTACCTCATCTGAGAGGCAAGATCTTATTGAGAGAAAAGCTTGCGAAATGAGCTTGTCATCTTTAATAGGAGGAAATCCTTATGGGAGAACAGCAATGGAGGTGTCCCAGTCAGAAGAAACCTTCATTAAAAGCAGTAGCCCTCTTAGACACCAAAGGGTCCAGCCAGAAGACACAAAGCACCAGGCTGCATTAGCTCCATAGCTGATAAGACTTTTTTCTTTCATGTGAGTTTGGAATCACCTAATTGCCACCAGCTAATGCTTTATTCTCCACAATCTGGTTCCTTCCACACATTTTAGAAAGCTGAAAAAAAAGGGATGTCTCTTAAACTTTTTACATTCTCAGGATTTTTATTCTTCCCTGCTCTCCTCCTGAAAAGCTGGACTACTGTTTCACACGAATCACAGATACTGAACAAATTGACATCAGACACTGAGAGGAGAGAAAAATAAACAATACTCACACAGAAAAACTGTTTCTTCAGTGACCTTTTCTTATCGTGCTGAGAAAAAGGTAGACGATATTATGATCTTTGCTAGTGTATTTGCCCCAAATGTGCTGGCTAATCAGTAAGTATAAAGTTGAAGCGAACAGTTTTACCTACTAAGCATTGACTCGTGCCTACGTTCATTAAAATTTATCTACCATCATGTTGCCCAGTCACCAACTTTGATTAGATCCTCCTGGAATTCCACTCCATTCTCATTTTGTGTAACTTAAATAATTCTGTGTCCTCAGCAAATTCACCACCTTGCACACTACTTCCTCCTCAAGATTGTAACTAAAGTTGCAGAGTTACTGAGACCAGCTACATGTTCAGCTTGGCAATAAAAGTATTTACTCTTCCTTATCACTTCTTTTCTCTTTTAAACAACTCTTGCATTTCCCCATAGGATTACAAACTTCCATTAATATTCTCCCATGGGTGACTTTCCCAATAGACTTGGGTAAAATTAAGTGAATGTGTGGCTTAGTAACTTTGTGCCTTCATAGAGCTCTGCCAGGTTTATTGCAGATAACGTATTCTGACAGAAATTTTGCTGCTATTTCTCAGTTTATGTTTAACCATCTGCATTATTTATGTCTTCGGTGGTCTTATGTTTAGATGAGTGTTTGTATTTTACAGGGCAGAGTGAGAAAAAGTGTATTGCAAAACAGAGAACAGATTCCTATATGTAAGTTGCAATAGAAATATTAAAAGGACAAAAAGTGTTGGTGGTCCTCACCATTACTTCTGTAAATGAATAGGACATATCCATGCATTGCTGAAAATTCAATTAGTAGAAGTCCCAGATACTCTCACTTACAATACTGTCTTTGTGTCTTTGCTCTTTTCGAAGAGTATTTGCAGTTTGTCACCTAGCATTTATTCAGTTGTTTCCTTTGTGTCATGATTAATGAGTATTAGGATAGTGCATGTTTACCCTACGTGCTATTAAACGAAACTGGGCCAAAGCTGACTGAGGATACCCAACAATGGCTAGATATGATTTTCTCTCCACATATGTTGTTATTTTAGAAGCTGTACAAGTACTTTAGAATTAGAAAGTCAAATTATTTTCCTTCTTCTTTAGCAACTGTATTCATTTTAGGTGGAAGAGATGTAAAAACATGGATGGGCTAATTGCCAGTTATATGAAAGGCAGATTAATACAGGTCGTTTTGTCCTGTGCTGGCTTTCAAAGCTGTTGGTGTTACCTGGTCTGCTGTGGGTACATTTGCATTGTCTCATGAAGGGCATCAAGGTGTGTTTTGGGTCTCCAAAATGTAAAAGAAAATAATCTTGGTATCCTAAAGATGGAGCTGTCAGAGCAGTGGTTCAGTGGTTGTCCCACAGTGGAAAGAAATCTTCAAAGCCAAATTTGAGAGAATTCAAAAAGTCATTTTAGGGTAAATTTATGTGTTTTCTTAGCTCTGTGGATCTCAGCTGCTAGAAATAAATGGCTAGTGAACTGACTCACCCTGCTACCTAGGGTGGATGGTGTTTGTGAGTGAAGTGTTCAGCCAGAAGAAAGCATCCTGTCCCCTGGCAATCTTTTAAAACATCACAACTCAGAAAGATTAATTTGGAGCAAGCACTGCCTCCCAACCCCTGCTTGGTATTCCTCAGAAGCCATAAGGGTACCAATACTTAAGATGGTTGCAACTACTTCTTTAGTAGGCTTTTTTTGCTGTTACATGTGCAAGTGAGCACTGTAATATATTGTTTTCTTCTGTGTGTTCACCTCTGAGGAATTACCTCTTGAAATTTGTTTAGTGGACTGTTTTTGAGATTTAGCCACAAATGATTCCATGCTGGCTTGGGAATATGCCACGTCAGTGCAGTTCATACTCACAGCAGCTCAAACAGCTACCATTTAAACGTAATGGCAAATAATGTCAACAGTCATGAAAAAAGAATCACAATCTGAAATATCGCTGCCTTCTTTGCTTGTAGACTAAGCACGGAGGTCCATGTGATTTCTGAGACACATACCAGGACCGGAATGTGTCTTAGAAATCACAATAACTGAACGAACAAATTTAAACAATTACCAAGCCGTGTTTGTAATGCCTGTAAGATCAAGTTGTGGAAAAATGAATGCGAGACTTGTATGGACCTCCATGCTACAATTTCACAGTACCTGAGAAAGCTGGGTTTTGAAAGTACTGCTTTATGTTATGATTTCTGGTCCTAAGACTGAGGCACATCTTGGTTTTGAATTGCTCAGCTGTTAATCTAAGAGCAACTCTAGTGCTGCTTTCCACTCAGCAGCTCTTAGCAGAGCATCTCTTAGCTTCCAAGCAACTATTAGGATAAAAAAGCTTCCCAATAACTCCTCTAGCATCCTGGCAAATAGAAATGATGGAACCATAATGTTTTACCATGAGTTTGTTCTATGATGTATGCTGGGGAACAATAGTGTCTGGGGTCTGCTTGTATATTAGGGTCTGAAAACTGATGTATGTTCAGATCTTTTTGGCTTCTGCGCTCCTGATCCTTCACTGTTGTCTTTGGCACATGTCCCATTAGTACCTAAGCCTTGGCCCTTCTGGGGCACCTGGTGATTTGTTTGGTTTTATTCTTAGATTGTCCTTCTTCCCGACATGTTCACTTTTCCAGTCCTCAGCATTACTCTGTTTTATAGGGTTTTTTTAGTCATCATGATTCTGTGACCTGTAGACTTCTGCTTGGGAGATACGCTCAGAACAAGTTTTTCAAAACCGAGTGGTACTTGTTTATTTTTAGGAGTAGAGAAATTGCAAAGAAAAAGAGTTAAAGTAACAAAAGATCCATCAGCTTTACCCACCAATTTAGGTGATCCAGCTTAATTTAGGTGATCCAGCCAGGGTTTTCCCACTGGCTGACCCTTCACAGACTGTCTGCCTGTTGCATCCCCAGAAAGAGGACCTTGCCTTTTGGAAGCCAGGCACCTTCTGCAGCCTAAGGCAGGGACCAAGCACGTTTGATAAGTGCAGGGAAAGGTGGAGATGGAACAATGCATCTCCCATCCGCCAGGCACAGAGCTCTCCCTGCAGTTCCAGCTCTCAGCACACCACACTAACCAGACAAGTGGAGGTACCTGTGTTACATAAATATGTACAAAAGAATGAAACAAACAGATATCCCTGAGGTCTTCATGCTTGGGAGCTGTAAATCTTCTTAGAAATCTTATTTTAAATGTCAGCAGGTTCATGTTCTAGCTTTAATAATCTGAAAATAAGAATTACTTCAATTTCCTTAATGTCTTGTGAGGCAAGCAACTAATTACCATCCTGTTTTTAATTTTTTTTTAATCTATTGATGAATCGAAGTCAGGAAATTCTGCAAGGTGTTTTCCACTGATTTCCTCTCATTATCTGAACATTCCCTTTGCCCATCCATGCATTCTTTGTGCATTCACTTGCAGGAGCTGTTCTACCATAATACTTTTAATTATTCTTGGTGTTATAGAACTCTAATTATTCCATATCTTGCATGCTCTCAGTCATAAATCAACATGATTGTTATGAGAATCGCCTGGTACTCTATGTTCAACTGCAAACATGAGTATGAAAGTATAATCAGAGTGTCTTCAAAAGCGGTTGTAAATTAATTTTCAATAAAACAAGGTATGGCAAAAAGAACTCTTTCCTTCCTGATGTTAGCTGTCAAAAGAAAACTAGAAGAGGTTTAATTTCCTTGTAGTTCTCATAGTGGGAAACCGTCAGAAACTTTGTAATGTTAACTTGAACAATTTGTATGTCCTGGTTTATTTAGGTAAGCTGTGCCTACTATTGGAACTAAATGGAGTAACTTTTATACTGAGAGAAGAAGGAAAAAGATGCTGTGTAGTTTGTGCACATAATGGTCTAGCTAGGGTATTTAGACCTGGATACAGCTGTCTGATGAAGCAGCTTGAGGTCCCGGAAGCTCTAATACCTGGACCATTATTTTTAAAGACGAGAAGCTGAAGAGTTCTCAGATCTGCCAAGCAATCAAAGATTGTTTTTTGTGCAAGATATTCAATAGCTCAAGATGGATAACAAAGAGACAGAGAAACAAAATTAAGTCCAAGCTGGACCCTTTTCTCCCACCTCCTCCTAGATATAGTTGGCACCCATTAAAGAACTCTGCATGTTGTGTTTCAGTTGATTAATAACTAATGCATTGTTTTCGAAAGGCTGCCATGTCCACTGCAATTATTTTCATTTATAATCTTTTTCTGAAGGGATTAATTTCCAAAAAAATGTTACAGTTCTTTTGGGCTTCCTGTAGCGATTGTAGGAAACCACAGGAGTGCTATAACCATTAGCTTAATTTCAGAGCTGAAAAAGTTGAGTAGCTCGTAGTTCTGCAGAAACTATGCTGATAATTTGCTTTTAAAGTGTACTCAGTCAACATATAGGTCAAAATATTAAGTAGGACTTCATAAAATTTTGACAGGTAATGCTCATCCATCTTTCCAACCATCTCTTATTACTGTACAGGGTATGTGATTAGGAAAGTCCAAAGACAAGTCCATGGTGATGTCAGGTCTGAGCTCAAGGCAGGAACACACACAACAGTAAGTTAGGGTCAGGATCAGGTTTGGAAACCATAACCAAGGTCAGGCCCAGCTCAGTGATCACCAAGCAAGCCCGTAGTGGTGAGGAGGGTCTGGGGCAGGTCTGGGTCAAGCTTAAGTTAGCCTCTTGGCCAGGGTCCTGGTCCAAACCAGCCAGGTCCATGACCAGGGATGGGCATGGCTGTGATGCCACTGTGATGTAGCTCAGGTGGGCACCGAGGGCGAGAGCCTCAGCCTGAAGACAGCTCCCAAGAGGAGGAGGGCAGCCCTTGCAGAGGCTTCCTCCAGCCCTTTCTTCGCAGCAGCCCTCACCAGCTGTAAATCCAGAGGAACAGACAGAAAAAAATTAGGACTGGGAAGGTGCATTTGCAGAGGATTCAACTGAATGTTTGTGGCTGTATGATGTGAAAATAAAGTCAAAGGATGTGAGGACAATAATCATTGACCACAAGTATGAGAAAAAAGTACTGCATCAGGACAGCAGAAAGATATATGTAACTTCTCTAAGGGATGTAAGCAACATTATAGAAGGAAAAATAAGATCGTAGTCAGACGAGATAAAATATCCAAGAGTGACATATGTACAGCCATATAGCTGTCTATGAAGGAGGTGGTGAAAATCTGTGGCTCAGAACATCTTTAAAATGGCCTCACTGAAGCTTTCTACCTCCTCTTCTAAGGAGGGGTCTATGACTGACTGTAGCCTCTCACCATTTGCTCCTTTGTTAGAGCTCTGGGCAATGATTTCTGATTTCCTGTCAGACAATTCAAAACTTTTTTTTAGCATTGAAGCCCTCTGAGAAGGATCCTTATGAAATATTGCTGGGGCTTGAAAAATGTTTCTGCTGTGTACAGCCACCTATTAGTTTCCAGAGTCAGTAGCTAATGGAAGCTAACTGAGAGCAAGAACCATTCTTTTGTCTGCTATTTGAGAACATCTGTGAATAGATATTTTTATCTCTTCTTCTCCCAGTTACATTAAATTTAGTAACATCATTTCTTGTATTTTGTTATATGTACAGCCGTAAATTCCAAATATAAGGAAGTGACAATAGGAAGTCTTATTTAGTTAAATGAATGCACAGGCATATGGATGAGTGCTCTTCCTAAGTTTCAGACTGGCATAAAGAGATTCTGTAAGTGAGTATAACTTGAGACTTGTGTAGAAGAGTCATTGCGTGAAGCTAATTAACACCAATTATTATTATTATTTTTACCCTAAAGTCTCAAAGGCAAGTATTGCTGCATGATTAAGCAGTACCATAGTCCTGTATAACTCTGTCCTAATAAAATATGTAGTCTGGTCGCAATGTGCTGGTAGGACAAATACTATGTTTTCAGTTCAACGCCTTCATATTTTCCCTTATTCATAGTCAACATCAGTATTGACTAATTTAAACTTGCCCTTTGCACCTGACCAGCAATCAAATAGATATCGTGACCTTCCTCCTGCTAATACAGAAGGACTCTTTATTGACTGGTGACACTCTTGTGATAAGGTAGGAACACTGAGGTGCACTGGGTAGCAAATACATTGGGAACCAAAACACCTGGCGGCTCATTTTGTAGGGATGTAAAAATAAACTTTCTGTACTCCAGTTTCTCATCTACAATGTGCAATTAGTGGTGTATCTTTGCTTTATCGAGAATGTTTTCAATGTGAAAATATGAGTATTTTGATGAGAAGGTCTTGAACTGTGACTGCAAAAAAAGAAGAGGAAGGATTCTTCACTTATTCTCACAGTATTGTCCAGGGAGGCTGTTCTCACTGCTTACACTAGCTTCTGACTGTGAATAATTGCTGTGCTCCTTTGGGGATAAAAATCTCTCATATCTGACGGATCTTTCTGCTGTGGTGGAAACAAACACTATCCTAAATACTGTGTTTTCCCATCTTGAGCTGCAGTTTCTCTGTAAAGCAAAAAAACCCAAGCTTTGGAGCTATGTAGCTCAAAGTCAGATCAAAGAAATAAAACTGCACTGATTGTACTGGCTGATGATGTCTTATTAGCGAAAAATGAAGTTCAAGTGTCTGTGATGACCATTTTATATCTGCCTGACACAGCTGATGCCGTTGATCCAGAATATTTTTATTGACACAACTGTAAACTCCAGCAGAAATCTGCAGAGATTATTTTGAGAGGTTCTTCTCTTCCCTTTCAGAGACACTACAGGAGGTGACATTAGGCAGCTATGCACTCATACTTGCAGAGCTTTTCTATTAATTACTTTAGGCATCTGTCTTGTCACTCTGCCCCTACTCTGCACCTGTTATTTTCTGTGCAAATGAATAAGCTAAGTAGTATGTATTCCTAATAAAATCAGAATTATGAAAATTTCTATCTCCCTCCTAGCTGAGACTTCATGGTTGTGTACTTGTAAGGTATAGTGAGATAGATAGAAAAAATTTAACCCTGAAAGCTTTAAGTGTTTATTCAGTCTTAATCATTCTCTGTGTCCTTGATGATTTAACTCAGAATGTCATTGACAGATACATCATTCATACTTTGTGTTAGCAATTCTTTAAAGTTGCTCTGTAAGTGAGAAAGACAAGCAAGCTGGGTGATATATCACTGTATATGTAATGCATTTCTCTCCCTTTTCATGGGAGAATTTACAGTTCAGAGTGACACCCCATGTGTTTTTTCAGGGGAGAAAGAAAATGCTAATATACTACAGTGAACAAAGGGATGATGCAGTATTTGAACATGCTTAATCAACAATTACTTCATCTTAAAAGCAAACCCTTTCATAGACTCACCAACACCACGTAGACCATGGATTACAACTAGCTCTTAAGTGCACGTGGCTCATGAACTGTTCAGATATGATTCTTGTGGCCAAGGCCCTGGTGTTTGGTCACTCAGCAATCAGCATCTCTGGCTGCAGGGTTCTGGGAGTTTGACACAATTGTAAGTAAAATGGAGGCAGGGATTAATTCCTGTATCAGAAGTTAAGTAGTGTACACTGGCAATGTTCTACTGGGGACTAGCTCCCTCCATAGCAGGTCTGTATTGGAGACAACTCATTGGAATAGCTAAAAAATAGAGTTAGCAAATTGAGCTAATCATTAAGGTCAATCAGGGACTCAGTGCTTGAGTTTGGTCCTTGATACTTTTATTTTACTGTATAAAGACATTGCCTAGAACCCAGGTATAGCCCCTAAGCCAGGTCTATCCCATGGTGAAGTGAAAGGACCTTTAGGAAAATACCGCTGCCTCCTGTATCTGGACTACTCCTGGAGCTTTCCCTCTTCTTGCTTCTTTGAAGTATGAGAACTTATCCACTCAGAGATTTTGGTGATCACCCTCACACAGTCAGGAGGGTGATTCAGTTCAGATTTATACAGAATGGCCTCTACATAACAGCTCAGGCAGTATTGCCCCATCCTTGGGGGAGCTCCATTTCCAGATAGTGCTCTCCCAAGCCCTGGTTTAAGACAACAACATTCAGAGGATCAGAGCAAAAGTAAATAATTTCTGTATCAGGATGCACTGCCATGAGAAAATGTCTTCTCTAACCAGTTAAAATAGACGGTACAGATTGCAAGCTGGGGACAGTCCAGAAAGCTCTTCAGCTGATCCTATGCAGGTGTCCTTTTGAGACTGAGATGGATAGCTCACTAAATGCCTCCACCTGTGTTGTCTAGGTTGTTGATGATATGCTGGGAGCCTACCGAGCTCACACAGAGACACCTGCATTGCTATACCTATGTGTGGGTGTCTCATCTGGAGCTGAATCCCACCCTTCTCTCTCTCGTGGAGTAAATCTTCAACATCCGGTCATGTCTATTTTTGCTGGTCAAGGACATTGGGAAATCTTTTTATGAAATCTTTTTATGAAATCTTTTTATTCTTTTAAGAATGTCATATTACTTGCTTATGATTCCAGCAACAATACCATTGGACATGCGGTTGTTACACAGATTGATATACTCAAGCTAGCTGGATAATCATCACATTGGCACCGCTATTAGATTAAATCTCTCTTGGATGTGTAGATCAGCCACATCTCCCAGCTGCAGCACAGACATATAACCATCCACAAGAGCCTGGAGGTAGAACGTGGGAGCTTAACTGGAGTGTTATTGAAACGAGCTCGCCTCCATCAAGCCATTTGCATGCTTAGTGTTAGGGCTTTTGTTTGCAGGCACTGCTCTGCTGGCGCAGGTCTGCGCTGGGGACCTGGAAAGCACCACCGCTGTCACTGCACTTGCTGTCATTGTGGCGTTTGTTAATTTTGAGGGAAATCTGGGCGCACACATCTTTCCTTTCTTTGTTTTGCTCCCCAGTAGTCACTTCATTGTCTCCATTTTTGGAAGATGAGCTTCACTGAGTCCAGATGTTTTCCTGCATCCTTTTAATCACGAGAGGCATGCACCATTTACTTTGCATAACCCATTTGGTTTTTCCCATATAGCATGTTGGGGTGCATGCTTCTCTTGCATTTTCTTTATCTCTAAGATTCTTGGAAACCAATTTACTGACAACAAAAGGAGAATGGACCTGATGTAGTTTGCATATTTCCATCCTTGAGAAATCCTTCACATGCTTTAAGCAGTAATGTTCAAAAAAATCAGTGAGCTATCAAAAATAGAGCAGCAAGTAGTGCACTCCGTTTATTTTTGTCTCCCAACTCTCCGTGTTGGATTAGGAAACATTAAATATTTTAAATTGAGGAGGCAAAGAATGAATTCTGGGCTTGATGCTAAATCCTAACTGTACCAGTGAAAGATAAATCGAACTTGTATACTATTTGGTGATGCATAAATACTCAGAGTTGTTTAAAAATGCATAATTTGACATTGTTTTGGACTCCCTTGCCACTAAATTAACTCAGCCTTGAGGGAATAATTTAATAGCTGCTTCAAGTAGAGAATCTAAAATACCCTAATATTTCCTGTGCACGATCCAAGTCATTCAAAAACCTGTTCCTGTTCTCTCTTTCCCCCTCTCTCACATCAGTAAAATGTTACATGTGTTTGAGAGTGTTTTCTATTTTCTTTTCAAGTAAATGAACTATTGAACATTTTATGAAACAAAGTTTACATCCTAAAAGATGTTCTTTAAAAAAATAAAATGTCTTGGGCACTACACAATATATTTCTGTGGCCCTCAGAAATGTCCACTGAAGTTGATTCTTTTTGATGTTTTTCACCACCTGCGTTTTTCTCAGCCCGTACTCCGTTAGCTATTGCAGTGCAAACTGTTCATGCCTCTGTGCTGTTTCTCTGGCACGTATTGCCATCGTTGAACAGTGTCATCAGGGTTGGAGTCTGCCTACATCTTTCACATGGGATGAAGTAAAATTTAAATAAATGGTATTAATGAGCAGCCCTACAGAATGCAGGCTTAATTAATTTAATTGCTTTTGTGGACTAACTGCATTTGTTATCCCTCACTGTTTAAATGAAAACATTTATTTCTGCTCAAAAACATTGTCAGCTCCACACAGAAAAATACTGACAATAACAATAAGCACAGCAATAACTTGTAGCCAATGTGTAATCTGTGCTTGATGTGTGTGTAATTGATAAAAATTGCTTTCAGTTGGTAACAATAAAAGAATACACCATGCTCCATATATCTGTCACAATGGCTTTGTACTGGCTTTTGATAATCTTTGGAAGCATTGCAATAAGACAGAAGGTCAGTGCATTTCATTCCTTTTAAATGAGTTTCCATATGGTCTTTAGTGTCTAATATAAGAGGTGAAGGCACTCCAGGCTTTCTCAGGAAACTTAACTTTAGGTTAAGTTAATGCTAGCTTGTAGAGACTGTTGTGATCCTCTAGTCTGGCTCCTTGTATAAAGGTGACTATCAGCCGGTACTCAAATG
Organism: Phaethon lepturus; assembly: GCF_000687285.1. NCBI lineage: Eukaryota > Metazoa > Chordata > Aves > Phaethontiformes > Phaethontidae > Phaethon > Phaethon lepturus. The sequence goes on along the minus strand of NW_010550887.1, from coordinate 664 downwards.
GTTCTTGTTTGAATGTATCTATCTTCTCTGTCAGGAAAAAAAAAATCATGAATTAAAGATGAAAGAGCCAGGATGAGTGACTGCGTGCATGGTGGCACAGTGCTCTGTCTTACTGGCAAGAAGAAGAAGAGAGGAATCGAGGGATCAGGGTCTTTTACAAGAGTGGGCAGAGAAACATCCCTGAGAGAGTCATTTAGGCACAGCAAGAGAGCAGTAGGAGTTATATTCCCATCTCCTGTTCAAGGCTCTGTCTCCCAAGCAAACAGCAGCTCTGACCTCCCTTCCTGCACACATCTTTGTGATGGGAGCAGGATGAGGTATAGCCGTCTGCTAGGGACACTGTTCTGATCGCTTTCTTTGACGTCTGGGAAAAGTTATTCCTCTTGCTTCCACACTGACTAAAGCGGGGTGAAATTTTTCCATGTGTTTCATGGGACAGGAGTGCAATTGCATGTCTAGGAGAGTCAAGTTCTGGTTCCTGGAGCTTCCTTTCAAAGGGGTCAGTTGGCTCTTTGGTAAGACAACAGGGTCTATGGGCATGGGAGATGCCAGCTCCCTGAACCACAGTAAATCCTGGTTAACAGAGGAGGTCCCAGAAGACTGGAGGCTTGCCAGTGTGAGGCCTGTTTACAAGAAAGGCCAGAAGGAGCATCCTGGGAACTAC
>NW_010550886.1:0-3113 GCF_000687285.1 Phaethon lepturus | reverse complement strand
CAGAGCCCTCCTACCCTCCAGCAGTTCAACAAGCTTAGTGTCATCTGCAAACTTACTGAGGAAGTACTCAATTCCCTCATCCAGATCATCAATAAAGATACTGAACAAGACCGGCCCCAGAACTGAGCCCTGGGGAACACCGCTTGGGGAACACCCACCAGTTGGGTTTAACTCCATTCACCACAACTCTCTGGGCTCAGCCATCCAGCCAGTTCTTTACCCAGTGAGGAGTACACCTGTCTAAGCCACGAGCCACCAGTTTCTCCAGGAGAATGCTGTGGGAGATGCTGTCAAAGGCTTTACTAAAGTCCAGGTAGACAACATCCACAACCTTTCCCTCATCCACTAGGTGGGTCACCTGGTCATAGAGGGAGATCAGGTTAGTCGAGCAGGACCTGCCTTTCATGAACCCATGCTGGCTGGGCCTCATCCCTTGGTTGTCCTGCACATGACCTTGTGAGTACTCTCAAGACCAACCACTCCTTAATCTTCCCCGGTACAGAGGTCAGGCTGACAGGCCTGTAATTCTCACGATCCTCCTTCTGGCCTTTCTTGTAGACGGACGTCACATTGGCAAGCCTCCAGTCTTCTGGGACCTCCCCTGTTAACCAGCACTGCTGATAAATGATGGAGAGTGGCTTGGCAAGCTCCTTCGCCAGCTCTCTCAGTATTCTCAGGTGGGTAAGTTCAAGGCCTTGTTTGGAAATCAGAGATAAAACTAATAGAGTAAGAAGGTATTCTGTTTAATGGAAAGTGAGGGGATTTCTATCAGTGGATACACTCCACATATAATGTAACAATTCTATATAGTAAAGGGGAATAGAGCATGTGGATTTAATTATTAAAACGTTCAATGACTTTGGGAAGAAAGTAGCATATAACTGTTTAAACCTAGAAAAGGCTTCTCTTTTGGAAGCACCCTGTGTTTTGCACTGTATTTCCTTCATTTCTATGAATGTAGTGTTTGGTGTGAGAAGCACTCTATCATTAGCTTTTGGTATGCCCCAAAGAATGTGATTTTTCTGTATTACAAAGTATATTACAGTAATTTGTCAATTCACAATATACTTCAGTAATAATGACTTACAACTTTGTGGATTAAGAAACAAAAAATAAATCAGTAGCAGTAAAAAGTATACATATATTTTAAATACGGTACCCCTGCTTCTGATATGGATATGACAGAAAAATATTTGACATTCTTAGATGGTGTAAAATGGTATTGTTTTGTTGAAATAAATGAAGTGACACTGTGGATTTGTTCCACAACTTCTACCCACTTTTTCAACAACAAATAACAGTCATTTTATTTTTTATTAACTGTTTTTTGGGTATATGGACTATAAACACAGTTTATTTACTCATCCATCTGGTATAACAAATGGTGGATGTGATCAATGAATGCAAAGAAACTTGTTGTAGCAAGTTAAAAATTTAATAATTGATAGCTTGCTTAAAACTCATGCCCAAATCAACTTATCTAGTGCAACTTAGACGTCTTACAGAAAAAAAAGAGTAAATTATTTCATTTTTTTCTAAGAAAAACAGTGGTTTATCATTATCTTAGATACCTTATAAGCAATTGTCAATAATTAATAATAGTAGATCTTATGAACAGACATAACAAAAATGTGTTAAAGTCTCTTCATACCACAATGAGGGTAAAGAGGAGCAGGTAAATGAGTGGAGATTCACAGAAGCAGCTGGAATCCCAGCACAATTATTTTATTTCCCCAGTGTTCTATCAACCTTTGACATGCTTTAAGGAAGATCTCTGAGTTCCTCCTCTTCATCTTCATCACTAGGAACTCGCCTGCTTTAGATGAGGTGGTGCAACTTCAGGCACACTTTTTCTTTTAACGGAGAGGGACTAAGAGATGGGAGAGGGGGCACTCCTATTGAAGGGGTGAGTCAAAGCAAAGTAATAACATTACATGGAGCATGGAACTGGCGTCTAGAGATCTTGGGAAGCCTTGTATTTCCTGCATGTGGTGAATAGGATGGAAGTTGAGAGAACCGGTTGTCAGATGGGTTGTGTGAACTCTGCTAGGAAGACAAACACTGAAAATGGGAGAAAATCTCCCTTTTAGACTTCTTTTTTTTCCAATGGGAGGCAACCATCAGTGAATTCTTGTAGTCAGACAGTCCCTGAACAATGTAGGAGATGACTGGCAAAATTATTTCTCTCATCACTCAGTAAAAATAAGAATGAGTAGGGAAAAAAAATTAATCATATACAGTAAAACAAGACCTGAAGTCGTTGAAGCAAAAAGGAAAGGACAATTGTAGCCCGCTGTAAATAAGGGTTGTGTCAATACAGAAATATTTTCTTCTCTGCTTATAAAGCACCAGTGACTTTGTTTTACATGACAAAGAATAGTTTCATCTGTAGTTTTGACACCCTCTCCATCAACTTGCGTAGGGCAACTGAAAAATTAGGAGTTTTTGAATGCAAGTCTGTGCATCAATCTGTAAGGAACACATTTTGGTCCAAAATAAAGATGACTCATGAGAAGTAACAGTAATTTGGAAATTAGCTCATTAAAAAACTAAGATACCAAAGGAAAATAAGAACTATATTTGATGGATTATTATAAACCATAATAAGCATAATAATGAGTCTCTGTGAACTCTGGATGCTGACAGTTTCAGAGTCTTGAATTCCCTCTCTGAATGTAAACCTAGCATAGTCCGTCTATTTCTTCTTATGAAACCTCAGACAGTTGTCTTAATATTGCTTTCTTCTACAGAGCAAAGTTCCTGTTACAACATGAATAACTCCTTCCCAAATAGCTGATTGTATTTGAAAACAAACAATCAAACAAAAATGAGACTATTTTTTTATAATTATTTCTGCTGTTGTAGTATTAACATTTGAGGGTAACCTGAGGTTAACAGCATGGCAACGTTGTATTTCCACTTAGGCTCTCCACTTAATATCTAGGAATGTCAGCTGACAGAACCTTTAAATTGATCATTACATTTTGAAATGAAAATGCTGATTTAGCATTTGGTAAGAATTTTGATTTTATAAATCAAATCAACAGTTTCTTGTTTTCAGTCTTCTATATACTAACCGGCTGAGCGGGCTCCTAACGAGCGGCAGCTCTGAC